>NW_017304417.1:1184132-1188491 GCF_001594115.1 Trachymyrmex septentrionalis | reverse complement strand
GTGTGTGTGTGTGTGTGTGTGTGTGTGTGTGTGTGTGTGTGTGTGTGTGTGTGTGTGTGTGTGTGTGTGTGTGTGCGTGCAAATTTATATATGCAAATGTATTTTATTTATGTATAAATATATATATGGTACCAATTACGAAACTGCTTATTGGTTTACACGCTATACATATTATCCTTTTCAATTGCTATGAATAATATGAAGAACGTTTATAAATGCCCTCGATTGCGAAAACCGGCGGTTTGCACGATTTTTTTCTGGGCGTACAATTACAAAATGAAGCATAAATATAGAGGTCATTCGGAAACTGGATTTCGGGCCTACGCCTCCATACAGGGTGTCCCAATAATATAATGAAAACACAATTCAAAACACAATTCAAAAATAAAAATCAAGATTATCACTTGTTTACAGATTCTTATACAAATTTCATTATTTCTATACTGATTAAATTTTTTTTTATAATTTAAAAAAGTCAATAATTAAAATATTCTTGGTGAAATTTAATGTGGATCTTTGTAGTTCACATTTGGTCGCCTTATATATCTCGTATACATATATTATCTTAAAAGACAGGTATTGTAGATTTGTTATATATTTGTTTAATATTTTAATTTGTGAATACTCAAAAAATGCACAATCGTTTTTTATATCTCCCACCATCTAATAATCTTTTTAATATACACATAAATATTAAACACCTACTATAAGTCACTCTCTCATAAATATACATATATCTAATAAAGAGATAAGAAATGCCTAATTTGTCAGATTAATCTGCTTTTCTGAATAATTCATTATATTCTGGTTACATTACTTCAAAAGTAGAGTTCGACCAAAATTTCGGTTTCGATTTCGGTTTCGGTCAGTTTCGATAAAAAATCAGAGTTTCGATTTGATTTCGGTTTCAGTCAAAATTAAGAGAAAAGTTCGGTAAGTAAACCGAAACTGTACAAATTGCAACACGAGCATTCGAAAAACTATATGTTATCGGCTGATCGGCGCCAATTGCGCCAAATCATGCCGGCACTATTTCTTTCTTTCTTCATCATTTTTTTGCTCGTCAAGTCGTCATATATTTAGTGCCTGAAATTTCTTATAACTTATAAAAAATTCCTTATAATTTAAGGAACAATAATACATTAATAAAATCTTATTTTTTAAAAAGTACATAAATTTCATATATTTTGATAATTTCCAATGACTCTCTAAAAATAACATGGCGTTTGTAAGATTTATCCAATTTCGGTTTTGGCCGAATAAAAACCAAATATTATATTTTTCAATTTTGACCCCAGATAAAAAAGTGGTTTCGGTCGGACTTTATTCAAAACATAATTAATTTAAATATATTATTGTTATAAATATTATATAACAAACATAATTTTACCATTTATTAATTATAAAATATTTTTATAAAACATATTTTAATTTATTATTAATATTAGTAAAGAAAGTAAATACATAATGTAAATATATTCATAATTTTGTAGCAACTTGATAAAGTTTTTTAAGATTGCATCATGAAAATAATTTATTCTTTGAAACTAAACGATATGTTCTTATAAAACACGTAATACATAACTAATCCATCAAGATACAAAAAATTATCCGAGATTCAATCTGCATGCACTACATTTCGACGAATCCAATGATAATTGAGGGACAGGTCCCACATATCCCCTTAGGACATTTTTACAGAATCAGGTCATCAGAAACAGAGGTGTACGAAACGTGAGAGTGGTGGGGATGTTAAATGTACGTTGGAGCCGTGTATATAGAGATCACATCATTACATATCTTGGTAGTTCACTTTTTAATTTCATTAAGGTCACATCCTTTTGTACAAAACAAATCTTTGACAATGGTGCTTTTCCAGTTTTTTACCACTACTATTGTAAGTACACATTTGCATTTAAATAAAAAATGTATATATACTATATTCCAAAATGTCTGATATTTATTTTAATCCTTAAATGTCTTTTCGGTATGGCGTAGTCGACTTTTATTCAATGCTTTTTCTATTGCTTATCATTTTTTTATTAAGAAAAATACATACATTTTGCTTCGTATTCTTATAATCCTTAATTTGGGCCTTTCAATAAAAAAAAAATTTACAATATGTTCATTTTTATGAAAATTATAAGCAATTGGAATTAGATGAGTACGCCCCCCCCCCCCATATTATAGTGTTATTCCGTAATGTGACGTTTAAGAGATTTAATTTCATTTTAAATACTTTAATAAATTTAAGGCTTTGTATTATGAATCATATAATATATAAACTTTGTATCGGTAATTAATTATTAATGTAATCCGTAACTTTATATCAAAGAAAAAAGAAATTTTTTTCACTTTTTCAGCTCTTGTTAAGTTTAACGTCAGTGAAAACATATTCTGTTCCATACCAGAACATTCAACTAGCATTTTCCATCACGCCAAAATTGATGTATACATCTGAATCTAATCCTACTTTCAGTGGATATTCCTATACAACTCAAGATTTTAATGGTGGTGAAAGTAATGTTGTTTTTACAACTGGTGCTGATTCTATGAATAGATTGAAGAATGAAATAAATTCAATGAAGATATCAGAAGGATATTCACAAAAAGAAAAAGATCAAGACAATATAAAATCTTCAGAACAATCTAAATCTGTAAAAGCTGAAGAAAATAAAATCAAACAAAATCTTAATTCAAATATTGAAGTTCTCGATGGAGAAAAGAAATTTTCAAAAAATCTTGAAGCAGATAATCTTATTGAACACCAATCGAATCTTCAACAAGTTTCCTTTATAGATGTATCTTATCCTACATTTAGAGAAAATTTATTAAACTTACATCTTCCAGAGTTTTCAAGATATCAAGTATCAAACGTAATACAGAACCAATACTATCCTTACAATCTCTACACTCGCTTACAACTGCCTTTAAATAATTTTGATTTTTATAATCCTACTGTGCCACTATTTTACCAAACAGCACCAGTCATTTCTGATAGTAATTCCAAGTCAACATCTACGGCTACTGAAAATACAAAAGCATCTGTGGAATCATATACTAAAAGCTCACAAACAAACACTACCAGTTCTGAATCTAACTCAGTAAAATCTCATATATCAAGATTTAATCTAGAATCAACAACAAATGCAATCGAACAAACATCATTGGAACAGTCTGCTACTTCCACAAAGAAACTTGAATCTTCATCTGAAAGAATTAGAGAAGAAATTACAACTAGTGAGTCTACAGTAACATCTCAGAAATCTGTTGAAGAGATTACAGATAAAAAAGCGAATAGTACCGAGTTTGCAAATACAGAAACAAGTCTTCTGGCAGAGAAATCAAATACTGCAATATAAGAAATGTACAAGATGTATGAAACATTCCCCAACTAAAATATAAATCTATATATACTCTGTATATTACATTTATAATAGGCTTTCTAATAAAATTCTACAAAATCTCCTGCATTTATGTAAAAATAAGTCTTCTAATATTTAATATTTATCAAATTACGAGTAAATCTTCTTCATCTTAGCAATAAGATAAAAATAATTTACAAATTTACAAATTAATCCCTTTTAGATAATTCTATTAGTATCTGTGTTTAAATTGTTAAAAGTACTGTGCGTTTAGTAAGAGGTTATGTCTATCAATGTGCAATTACAAATTCATGCCAATATTAATCAAATAATTTTCTAACACAGCAAATAATTCAGATAAAACATTTTGCTTTTACAAACAGATAACTATTTAATTAGTAAAATGTCACCAAATGGGCCAAGAAATTAATTTAAAGAAAACCTGTCACTTTACCTTGCAAGCACCCATGGACGTTTCGGATGAAAGGACAAGCCCTTCACTCGAGCAGACTTCGTCTCGAACTTCGTCAACATCTTACTTTAGCTAATTGTTTGAAATACGATGTAATTAATTAAACATCACCCTCTTGAAATTCTTTAAACTTTTGACACGACAAGAGACACGTCACTATATAACCACGAACTACAACGTCATCGATATGAAACACAGATGCGATTCGTACTTTATTTTTCTGTAATTTTTATTCTAGTTATATTTTAGTTACAAATCAAATTCTCTAGAATACGGTTGCATTTTCGAAACATTTGATTGGTTGTCCAAAGTGCTCGTCGCCATTTTTGGAAACACATCGACGAGTTGCACGCGGTGCGCTCTGATTGGCTACGCCACATTGTAGCAGACACGTTGTCGTCTGGTCCGCCTAACCTTGGACATCAATCCGTCAGACGTTTCAAATGAAACTATTCGGAGCAATTATGATTTAGTCTGAGATAGAATAAACGTTCGGGAGTCCGTTCGCTTCTTATTCCTCGA
>NW_017304417.1:1181965-1184032 GCF_001594115.1 Trachymyrmex septentrionalis | reverse complement strand
ATCAATCCGTCAGACGTTTCAAATGAAACTATTCGGAGCAATTATGATTTAGTCTGAGATAGAATAAACGTTCGGGAGTTCGTTCGCTTCTTATTCCTCGAGAATAAAACAGACATTTCCCTCTGTGCTTCCTCTTTGTAATTTTTTTGTAAATACATTGTAGTCGTGTCGATAGCCGGTACGCTATAATGCGAGTGCCGACCAATATTGTTTTTCTTAGCATTTTTGTGATCCTATCGACTTGCATGAGCAGCATCCAATGCGAGAAAGGAAAACTGGGCGACGAAGAACTCAAGTCTCAAAAATTTCCACCCTGCGCAGCGTGCAAAATATTTACCAATAGTTTCAAAAAGGTAAACAGTTTTCTAATTTTAAAGTATTTATAATAAATTATAATAAATTATATTCAAATTTTTTTGAAAACTATTAAAAGAAACGTAACACAGTTATAGTTGTGTTATTTAGATACATAATTTTAGGATATTTTATAACAATTCTTTCATGAATTATAATTATTTTGTAGGGTTTAGAAAAGACAAGTCGTGGAAAGTTTGAAGGCGGAGACAGCGCTTGGGAGGAGGATAAGTTAGGTTCATATTCAAGAAGTGAAATACGATTGATTGAGATACAAGAGAACTTATGTAAAGATGTTGAGCGTGGCCAGGTGCAGTGCCAATCTTTAGCCGAAGAATTGGAGAATCAAATAGAGGAATGGTGGTTTAAGCATCAAGATATTCATCCAGATATATATGATTATATCTGTATTGAAAAGACAGAACGTTGTTGTCCAAAAGATCATTATGGTCCAAATTGTACACAGTGTCCAGGATATCCAGATAACATCTGCAATAATAATGGCAAATGTAAAGGAGCTGGTACAAGAAAGGGAAACGGAGGCTGCTTTTGCGAAAAAGGATATATTGGAGACATCTGTTCAGAATGTGCTCTGGGATACTATGAATCTTATAAAGACGAAAAAACTTTACTATGTTCTGCATGCCATGCAGCGTGTGATGGACCTTGCAGAGGTGCTGGTCCAAAGGATTGCGAGAAATGTACTGCTGGATGGCACATGATTGAAGACAAAGGCTGTTTTGACATCAATGAATGTTTAAAAGACGATATTTGTCCTGGCAATCAATTCTGTGTTAATAAAGAAGGAAACTATGCTTGTTTGGGTATATATATTTCCTATTTTTATTGAATTATTTATTTTTGTAATATGAATATACTAAAATAAAAAACTTGAAATCTTTTTAGCTTGTGACAAAGCTTGTAATGGTTGCACCGGCGATGGGCCAGACATGTGTATCAGATGCACTGAAGGTTATCATAAACAGGATAATTTATGTATAAGTAAGTACAGTATTATAAAGAACACAATATAATATAGTATATTTTAAATGTATATTTATATTAATTTAGATTCAGATCTTTTTGATCGCAAGAAACAAGAAAATCTGGCGAGATATCTAACATATTTCGGACTTTGTGTGGCAACATGCATCATCTTGCAGCGTAACGTTTATCTTGCAAGCGTTATTGGTTTGTTGGTTGCAATGTATATATCTGTCTCAGAATATATGATTGCACGTAACAATGTCCAGGATACGACAGCAAACATGGATATTCTAGGACCAGCTTAAATAGAAATCCAATTTAAATTCTCTATAAAATCATTTCATTGTGTTATATCAAGATAGAGTCATTATCCATATGTAAAATAGATCATATTAAAATTAATATATAATTAATTGTATAAAAT
Organism: Trachymyrmex septentrionalis; assembly: GCF_001594115.1. Lineage (NCBI taxonomy): Eukaryota > Metazoa > Arthropoda > Insecta > Hymenoptera > Formicidae > Trachymyrmex > Trachymyrmex septentrionalis. The sequence goes on along the minus strand of NW_017304417.1, from coordinate 1,182,267 downwards.
GAAAAAATGTCAGAATTTTGCTTTTGTTTACTGATATCTATATATTTGCTCTTCACATAATTATTTTATTTTTATATAAATATCAAAATATCTCAAAAATTATATGGCCAGTTTTTTAAATAGTATTTTTTGCCAAAGTTATTACTACCAGCTTCTCATCCAAAATATTTTTATTACTGCATATACATATTATATCACATATGCGTATTATATATTTGTTTATATTATTGTAAATACTATATCTCAATGTAGAAAAAATAATAAGAAAAGTTATTATACATTTAAAATAAGTATATACATAA
>NW_017304417.1:1180353-1181713 GCF_001594115.1 Trachymyrmex septentrionalis | reverse complement strand
TATATATATATATATATATATATTTGAATTAAATAATAAATTGTATTCAATTTGATATTTATATAAGTTTTAATTATATTCAATTTATTCAAAAAGAGAATGTGAGATGTGTAAAGCTAAAAAATATTATTGCAGACTGATGATATTTAGATCATATAACATTTCATAATAATAACATTTCATTTTTCATCGTTTTGTTTTATTCTATTCAAAATCATCTTCTTCTAATAAGAATATCATTATTATCGAATGTAATCATAAATTTGTAACAGGAAATTGTTTTATCTCCATTTTTATAATTTAATTATTACTATAATGTTTTGTAAAGGATGATTTCAGCAAAACTTGATATAATTTAGAAATTTTTTAATTCATCGATTGATCTATCGCATTGTGCTTGCAAATGTAATTTTGTTCCATAAAAGTTGCATTTATGCGATTGATCAATCGATGAATTAAAAAATTAAGCTATATATTATTTATTGTAAAAAAATTTGTCTATGCATTGACAAACATTTACATTATTAATTAAATTTGTAATGTTTGTTTTAAAAGAATGCTCAATTATATTATTTAATCTTTTTTTATTTTTATGTAAATTTCAATTTTTTTTAATTCTCGATTACTGGGTTCCTTAATCCGTCACTAGAGGACCAAAAAATAAGAACACTTTCTCGTATTTAAATTTTTACATTTTCTTTATATATAGGTTCTGTATTAAAAGAAAATTTTATAAGCAATACTCAATATTTATATTACATTTTTTGAAAGTAGTTTAAGATTTTTAAACGTTATACAAGACTAAAATTAATAATTTATTTACACTAGGAGTAAAATATTAAAATAATTTTATTATTTGTTTGAGTTTTTTTTTTTTATGTTGTGATATCATATATATTTTGTCTTATAAAATAATATTATACTAAAACGTTTTATATAACAGAAGTATCTTCAACTTTATTAATAGAGATATAAGTATGACTGCAATTTTCATAATGATACCACACTGATGTTTTAATTTTATTTTCTGATTTAGATGATGTATTAATAAGCGATTTTTATACGTAGAGAAATTAAAATATATGTTTAATTTAACGTATAATTATGTGTAATATTTTGTATTTACTTCTTTTAATATCCCTGGCGAAAAATTTTTACGAAAAACTACACAACTTGAGACAAGACAACTTAGTTTTTCGTAGATATACGTAGTTGGATGTAAGTAGAGTAGCACTGTGTTTGTTTGAAAAACCAAAAAATTATCCGCCCTCAAAAACTGTCACTTTGCGTTCCACTACGAATATCTACAAAAAACTAAGGATTTCTGGGGCAAAGAAACCTCACTACGTCCCACTATAAA
>NW_017304417.1:1176191-1180253 GCF_001594115.1 Trachymyrmex septentrionalis | reverse complement strand
CAGCAGTAAGGCTGTTCTTTTATAGTTCTAAAGTTCTAAAATTCTTGCATGGCTCATCTTTCTTTTTTTTCTTTCTATGTTGGAGAAAAAAAGAGAAAAGATGAACCGTGCAAGAAGTTCATCTAAAAAAAACAGGACCAGTATCAATAGTAAAAAAATTAGCTAAACTGTCACTAGATGGCTAAACCTGAAAACTGTTTCTTGTATTTAAAATTTAACATAATTTCTTTATAAATAGCACTTTCACATAACTTGGTATAAGCAATACTCAATAAGCAATATTGAATCTATCATGAATTTTTTGAATAGTAATCGATTTTAAAAAAACGTTAGATGATTAAAAAAAATAATTTATTTCTACTAATATCTTAATCACTACAAAAGTGCGATGAAATAATTATATTTTAATTATTAACAATAAAAATAGCACGAGAAAAAATGATTTTTATAGAAAACCTGAGATTCTAACATTATCTGATCAAAAATTTTTTGTTTATTTGTACAAAAGAAAGTTATATTAATATTTTATATAATACTGATCAATATAAAAATCTTCACAGTGACATATAATAAAATGTTATGATAAAATCAATATTGTTACAGTTATGATATATGTATCGATCATATTTGCTCACCCAATGAGAAATGAAAATAGAATCGATATCAAATCGATGTCGATTCGACGTCAAAATCATCAAATACGACGATTCGACATTAGGACTCAACAGTTAAGTGAGCGCTCGCTGTATTCTTTTAGATCATTCAATCAGTATTTTAGATCTAGAAGTATATCAATAGCAGCGAGCGCTCATTCAACTTTTGAGTCTGCTGAACACAGCCATTGATTCCATTGTCATTTCTCACTAGGTAGCTGTAATTATATATTTACACTTGCAGAAATGTAACTGTCGTGTTTCGTCGACCGCATGAGTCATCAGTGACTTTTTGTTCAAGCTATTTGGTATTTTATAGTCTATAAAAAAATGTTATAATAAAATAATTTTATGCGTAGAAATGTAATTATGATATATAATGCAATATTAAACCTTTTTAATAATAATAATTTTTGTTGTTTTTTTTAACTATTATGAAATACATGCTATTTAACAAATATAACAAACAAATAGAAATACTGTAGGTTATCGGTATAATAAAATCAAGTCATTTAAAATTGGCGCGGCACAGAACGTATTCAAAATGCCAACGCTAGATGGATAAATACGAAACATTTTCTCGTATTTAAATAATGTTTACTATTAGTATTTCTTGAGATGAGGAACATCATCGTATATCAAACAATTTTATATCCATCATTCACATTTTTTGAATGTTTTTTTGGTTCTGATTACCACCTAATCTGAACTTAAAAAGTAATCGACTCTTTATCTGTTTCTATGATCATTCAATATCTCTTCTCTTAAGAATTATTATTAACGATTTCTCATATTTTCCAATTCTATTATCGGTACGTCAATTTTTTCATGTAATAATTTATCTATGTATCGATTTTAATTAATCTTAATTTAAAGAAATTTCATTTTTATTTTATTAAACATATTTATGGAAGCGAACACGTTTATAAATAAGAGACTTCAATATTCATTTTCAAAAAATATTACATGTTTACTCCTCGATTTATAAATACATAATCTCTCTTATAATACGTTAAATTACTGTGGCTGTTACAATAAATGAATAAAAATGTTCTCAGAAAGAGTAATCAAATAGCTAGTAGTTATACTGATCAAACAAAAGTAACTTAAAATGAGATTAATCGTAAAAGTATAGAAGTGTACAAATATAAATCGATAATCGAGATAACGTCGAGAGAAAAAGGGACGCTATATATATTCATTATTCTGTACAACATCGTTGAATGTATTTAAAAAGTGCCAAATATCATGATCGAAGATTCATGACGAACCTTTCCGAAAGGCCGGACTGAAACGCGTCGAGACAATCCAGTTATTTGTTGCAAGTGCAATTACTTTTCACATGCGTTGATGCCTAAATTCCTTCACTCCACTACATTCGTTATCAGGAGAACTAACCAATGCATCTCGAATGACCCAAGTAGGACAATTCACCATGAAGTCTCACAAACACCCGCGCTCTAACGATTATTACATGAACGCATAAAAAGCAGGCACGGGGTACCGCTCCACGGTCTCGAACACGAACGATTCCTCGCTTTCAAACTTGCCCGTCCCATTTGCAAACATAATTTGTCGAGCCGATACCGTCGTACGCGAGTCTCCATACCGACAGGTCGATAAAGACACGCAGCTCGCGCGGGAGACGGAGAGCCATGAAAAACATCGTTTACCGACGCATTCTCGGTAGACGCGTCTCACAGCCCGCTCTCTCGTAACGAAACATCGCCAACTTCCACTTCTCGGTTATCCTCGCCGACGCCTCAGGTTGCCGCGTGCCAACCCGCCTCGTATCCACGACGCGACCTTTCGGATCGGTCGAACACCTTTGTAGATACCCGGCGCGGAATCCGAAATAAAAACATCTCTCGCCCGTCGCGCAGGTAGACCGGTTACTTAATGTTTCGCTGCAACTAATTTGTGGCGACGACCTGCAGCCGTTGCCACGGCGCGTTGCGCTTCTCCCGCGCGCCTGAAGTTCACGCTTTGCGTTTATAAACGCGATCCGCTGCGCGGATGCCAGGCCATGCGCCTCGGCGCGAGTGTCACGTCGGAGGATTGCTAGACGTAGCTCGCGCGGCGGAAACAGGAATTCAAATTGAGAAAGAGTCTCGGGCTGCAATCGAGTTGGAATCGTCACGAGCGTGCACGCGGGTAACGACTTCCGATTTTCCCCTTTCCGTGCTGCCCGCTCTTTCTCTCCTTTCGTTCGCCGTTCTTTTCCACTTTTCCCTGTTCGAGCCTTAGGACTACCTAAGCGACCACATGTCGCTCCTCTTTTCTCTCCGCTACGTTCGGGCGTGTGAGGCTGTTGGCTATTGTCATTGGTCTGGCTGTTTCTACCTGTGTAAAGTCCGATTGTCGAAGGCGATTACCTGAAACGGTCAGATCTCTTATTTCGAGCTACCCAGACATTTGTCGCTCGGTGGCTAAAGTTGCGAATAGTTCCTTGCAATGAAATTTTTATAGGTTTCCTTGTATATACGTTCTACGTGAGTTTAACATCTTTTCTCGTACAGCACAGATTTCTAAGGGACGCCGTAAAGATATCCTGGATGTCTTTAGGATGTTCCTTGGAGGTTTGTGCTGTAAGGGTTTATATAAGCGATCGCACTCAATATGATAAATGTCCGTCTTTGTCGTAATTATTGACAATCACTAAAGATCTTTTGATCTGTATCGTTTTAAAGATAGATTCGTTTTTAATGTGACAATTAGGAATAATCGACGCAGAGTGGACGTTTAGATTAATTATTAATGATTTATATAAATGTTGGTAGTGTTACTATGTATTGTAAATGTGTAATTATGCGATAATTGTTATAGCGTATGTATGTAATATAGGACATACACGTACGTGAGGTAACTTAAGAATGAGAATAGATAAGAAAATTTATTTAATAGTACGCTTAAATTTATTTGCATTAAAGTGTTTTGTAAAGGCGGCGATGTTCTAAACGAATGCATTTTTTTATCTAAATCTGCAGATTTATGCAAAACTTATTTCATCTATCATTTTAATCAACGTTTATAAGGTATATCGTATGACTATCTGAACGGAGACTTTTTAACTTGTCACTAGAGGGCCAAGGGATTTGGGAGTTTCTTGTAGTTAAATTTCATCTGTTTCCTTTTATATATCGGCGTTACATGATTATTTCATAAGCAATACTCAATATAACGTTTAACTACGTTTAAATTTTTAGAATGTACTATTATGTCGAAAAACGTAATACAGATTCAAAAATAATTGGTTTTAATTTAGTAATTGAGATTTGAGACAAAAAAGATGTTTATATCATAATTTATAGTGAGTCGTTCTAAATAAACGAGAGACGCCTCGAGATATCTTATTTGCGATTATTTTCATATGTATCGTTGTTTAATTTGACTAAAATCTCTATTGTAC
>NW_017304417.1:1173701-1176091 GCF_001594115.1 Trachymyrmex septentrionalis | reverse complement strand
TAAATTATGTGCGATTATTTTCATATGTATCATTGTTTTAATTTAACTAAAATCTCTATTGTACTTTATTATTTATCAAACTAATGACATCAGAATAATGATATTTTGGACCATCCAATTAAAAGTTAGAATCTTTAAAGTTTCAAGTATTTAACTTTATGTTTGCATTATATTTTTTTTAAAGCATTTTGAAAGGTGCAATTGCTTATTTTACTAATATTATAAGGAAAACTCTTTCATTATCATTTATCAATTCTATTATCAATTTATAAGTACAAGTTTAAAAATTCATTTAATGAATAAAAAATATATATGTACTGTGAAATTTTAGAAAAAAACAGTCATTATTATAATTAACATAGGATAAATCTCAGCTATTTTTAGTATAAAAAAATGTTTTACAAAAAGGAGGTTTTTTAAATGCGGAATTAATATTTAAAAACATTTTTTTGAAATCTTATTTTTTAAAGTTTTTAAAGTAATTTGATTTTCTAAATGACTTTATATAACTTTTTATATATTGATTCTTCTTGTCAATAATTACTATTTTATAAGATAAAATATAAATATTAAAAAATAAATCTTTTTTAAATAAAATATTTATAGTGACGTATACATATTTGTATACTCGTATATAATACACAATTTATATAGAAAGTAAAGCAAATTCGGTTTTACGCCACTAGATGGATGGAGATTGTATTATTTCCTCACATTTAAGATTCTGTATCTTTATTATATATTTTGTGATATAACTAACTGAAGCATATCAAACAACTTTATATCCATAATACACATTTTTTGTACGTTTTCGGAATGAACCTACATAAATGCAATATCTAAAATAAAATTTTCTCATTTAGAGTGAGTAATCTATTAATTATACATATGTATTATAATATATTTATATTTTTTTGTATCATATTATACCTTTTGCGTATAAATGGAAAAATTTATTATTAATAATAAAGGAACATTTTGTGCTTAGAAAATGTTATGGAAAGATTTAAATATCTTAAATTTCATAGACTTCATAATTGAACTTTTCTAAATTAAATTTCAAATTTTACATTACATTAGCATATAAATTAAATAATAATTTAAAAATAAAATCATTTATTTAATGTCAAATTTTTTATTTTTCAATAATTACATTAATTGCATATTTTGCAACTGTATTATTATATAAAAATTTCTCTTATCTCTTATCTTTCTACATAAATATCAATTATATTTTACACACAAATTTTTCATATCCATAATATATTTTTAAACATTTTTCGAAGAAAACTTTATTTATTTGATGGAGTTTAAGATACAATTTTTTTAAATATAAGGATAATGTAACATGATATTTAATCATTAGTGTATCTATAATATTTATATCCAAGCAGAACAAGTCATGGTTCCCACTAACGCTAAATATTCAGAAAATTCGATTCATATTGGTTGCGTTTAGCAAAGAAAGTAGTTTTGCAACTGTTGTAAAATTCTTGAATATGATTGGTTTATCATATTATCATATTAAAGAATTTTGCAACAGTTGCAAAGCTGCTTTCTCTGTCAAACGCAGCCATTACCAATGTATCGAATATTCCGAAACAGTAAAAGAATCATCACAGAATATGCAAATATTGATGAAATGTTCAGAATATTGTATGAATACTCCTTGTATATTTCACGAAAATTGCGAGCGAACGAACAATATATATCTTCGTCGACAGAAGACCGCGGCGAAAAGCATTTACTCATAAATAAGAATCATCTGGGAGAGAAAGAATAAGGAGCGCATCACTTTATCTGTGAAGTGATCTCTAAAATTGGGCTCCAAGATAAAAATACGTTAAATGTGTTTTTTAAGGTAAAATTTTGTTTTAAAAACTGATTCACGGACGACTTGACCTGATATTTTAGCAAAATTAAAATTTTGCGGATATGTATGAAACATTTTTGAAATATGTAATGACATACAAATGATATTTTTAACCGACATTTGAATGTTTCTTTTATATATCGTAAATATTCGGAATATTTTGGAGTATTCTTGGAATGTTTTATTGGGATTTTAGAAACATTTTATGAATATCAGGAATATTTAACGTTTGCTAGGTAACGGCAAAATGACGTTAAAATAAATCGCAAATAATATTTTGGAGTCATTTTATCATTTTGATATTAATGACTTGTTGTTCTGCTTGGATATGTTCGATATTTTCTTTGAAGAGTTGAATCTTGTATATGCATTACAATTACATATCACTATTGAGTCATAATATTTTTATTTAATGTTTCGATTATAGTTTTAATTTTATGTCATGATTTTATTAAGTTTATATTTAGGATTTTTAAATTATGAAAAAATTCTGAAAATATAAATTTAATAGAATAAT
>NW_017304417.1:1171536-1173601 GCF_001594115.1 Trachymyrmex septentrionalis | reverse complement strand
TCATATAATATATGTACATTATTCATATAATAACTGATTATTATATAAATGTAAAAAACTTTTATAAAAAAGCCTTTTATATATACATTTCTATTGTAAACACCTACTCTAAATTGAATGTGTGACGATCTCATATTTAAAGATATATATAGTAAAAAAAAAAAATAAAAATACACAAACTTAGACAACAAAAATTTAAGAAAATAGAAAATTAATTTATTTAAAAAATATTAGAATACAGATGATTCTAATAACATCAAAAAAACCATATTATTTCTCTAAAATAGTTTTCACACAGTTCATATAGTTTTTCTATCTACCGTTAGATGGTCAAATATGAGAAAAGTTTCTCTTAATTAAAATTCTATATACTTTTCTATATATAGTGCACAGTTATGTCACGATGTATAAGCAATACTCAATATATATCATTTTTTGAAAGCAAAATTTCTTTGAGAGACGTAAATGTATTTTAAAAGACAAGTTATTAAAAATCATTTATTATGACTTTTACGCACGTGGAAATGCCTACTGCGCGACAAATGTTTCTGTCATTACACAGCCAAAGTAATGGAAAATAAAATCTACAGTATTATTTCTACTTAACAATACTTCTTGTTAATAGTAAAAATATCACATTTCTGATCACCAGATAGAGAAAATAGATATAATAATCATAAAAAGAAATATTTTATGTGATAATTTTCTCAAATTATATTATTAGTTAATATAAATATACTTTCACGTAAACACATAATTGCAAAAAATAAATACAATGTTTTTATTTTACATAAATGTATTTTAATAAGTAATTTGTCAATTTGATTTTTTTTATGCAAAGAATTTAAATTATACTTTATGTATCTTGTATCTAAATAAAAAATTTAATGCATTGCAAATGGAATTTTTTAATATTTTATTAGATAGTTATGAAATTGCATATAAAATCTATCCATACATCGCTAAATAATTAAAAGTAATTTGTTAAATAAAATTGAGTTGTTTTATCGTTTATTTGTAAATGCTACTTATTCAACACTAATGCATTTTGTAATTTAATGTATAAAATTTGAAAACACAGCTAGATAGTTTAGAAAATAGAACTTCAAAATCTGAGAACATTTCTAAATATATTTATGTTTCTATTCTTTCTTTTTCTACTTATTTCTCCGTTTATTACGAGTTTCAGCAGATTTACAAGAGCACTATATTATCCTCTTTGTTATTTTGCAAAATGTTTGTAAGATTGTTAATTACATTAACTTGATTATTACGTACATTTAATTTATATGATATATGTAAACAGGAGATACAAAAAAAAGAGATAACTTTGTTTGGATAGTTTCTTATTCCATTACTAGATGGCCAAACAAACAAGCAGTTTCTCTAATTAAATTTTTACATATTTGTCTTTATATAGTTCATATCAAGTTGACCATATCAAGCAATACTCAATATAAACACACATTTGTGTGACATTTTTTGGCAGTACATGAAAGCGTTTAAACGTAACATATATTCAAAATTAATTACTTGTTTCAATATTTTAGTGGCTAACATTAAGAAAATTCAACTTTTCAGGAGCATATAACCAACCTTCGTTGTTTAGAAGTCATATATTTTAAAAAACTAGTACAATTTGTATACGTTTCGGTCAACATTTGACCATCTTCAGTACATTTCTAATAACATTATATTAAACCGAAATCAATCGATGGTAATCCTAATCTAAAAACGCAAAAAATTTTCGTTTAATCTTATATTTTAAATAGAAATATCGCATCTTTTTGAAAAAGGCGTATGAAGATAAATTTAATAATCACACAACAGTTCGCAACATTTAATATGGTGACATACATTTTAAATAGAATTATCGCATTTCTTTGAAAAAAGGCGTGTAAAGATAAATTTAGTATTTATACAACGGTTCGCAACATTTAATATGGTGACGTACAAATCTTTATTATTAATTATTAAATGAATTTTTTATATTGGTATGACTACTGTTGATTTAATGTCAAGAGGTACAATTTTCTTCTTGATCTGACTCCGAATTTTTTCTATA
>NW_017304417.1:1168852-1170254 GCF_001594115.1 Trachymyrmex septentrionalis | reverse complement strand
GCATAATGAAAATCTAAAATAAAACTATTTTGAATGCTGTTGTATAGAAATCATTTTTGTAAGAAGTATCTAACAGCAGTTTACAAACAAAGAAAGGCGAAATTTACTTCGTGTTACTAACTCGACGATCTTGTACTTTTACACAATTTTATTTTATAATTTACTTTTAAATATTAATATGGAAATATTCATAGAAACAATTTATACACGGAAAGAACGATTTTATTGAAATATCTAAAAATTTAGCTAGATACAAATCTGATAATAATTTTATTGAGCCATCAAATAACTTAAAAGAACTTAAACGTGATGACAATGTTACAAAAACTTTTAAGCTAACAACCAATTGCAAGTAGCAAGCGTCTTACATAATTATTTTGATAATCTAAATAAAATTATTTTTAGATTTACGTCTAGTTTTAGATACTTCAGCAAAATCATTTTTTCAATAGTAAGTATAAATTTTGTACCTTATAAATACAAATCATTATACATTTAAATGGAATTAATTATACATATTCTTTTATATTTGTTTAATATATAATTTTGAAATGTATAAATAAATTAAATAGTATTATAAGTTAAATTTATATATTTATGCGTATATGGATATGTATATATCAATATGTGCGTGCATATATTGATTTTTTCTTTCCTTTTTCTTTCAATTACATTTTAATTCATATAATATGTAAAAATTTTGGTTATCGGATATTTTATTTATATTTTTAGACCAAATGAATCGCTTCGGTTACATATTCGTTCCAGATTTTTCTTTATCATAGGGTAGAAGAATAAAAAAATAGAAAAAGAAAGGAGAATCCCGTTTCATATATAACCCCCTTTTTTAATCCTCCCCCCTCCCCCCTGGAGGCTGCTGGCACCTGGACCCAAAACCCCGTTCACCCTTCCAACTTTTTAGAGTTCCCCCTTTCTCCAGTCTACAGCCCCTGATTCGAGGCTTTTACTCCCTGTACGATCGCTTGAAGGGTTGTTTTAAATAATAATAACCCAACCCCGATCACACACATATAGGACGACGAACTCGTCGAGCTTCAGTATGTTATCGGTAAGCTCACATGTCCTTTCGCGTCGTATAATTTTATATTTAACTTTGTGTAATGTGATTCAGACATTGTAAATATTACTAAACAATTACTAACGTTTGAGTGTTTTTTTTTTATAAATAATGTGACAGTGAATATTGAGTAATGTGACAGTGAATATTATATGTTATTAACATAATTTTAAAATGCAATATATTTTAGCTTTTTAAACAAAATTTGCAACACATCTACGGAGTAATCAAGATTTTTAACAGCATCTTCTCGTTTTTTGTAATACTCTTTATTAAATAGGATTTTAAAGCGCTAATCAGAAAAGACAAAGAAGTAAGGAAGAG
>NW_017304417.1:1152932-1168752 GCF_001594115.1 Trachymyrmex septentrionalis | reverse complement strand
ACAATAATTTCTAAAAATGTAGAAATATCTTAATTTTTTGAAATACTTTGCACAATATGCCCACACAGGACAAGATTTTTAACAGTATCTTCTCAGTCTTTGTAATATTCTTTATTAAATAGAACTTTAAAGCGCCAGTAAAAGACAAAGAAGAAGAGGCATCACTGACCTTCCAAATAATGGCTGGCGAAGAGAAAATTATCGAGGCGTGAAACCGCATTTTGTTCTACGTGCGAATGCTCCAGTTTTTCTGTGGTTCCTAGCGGTATTTGACGGGCGTCGTCACCGAAGTTATCGTCGTCATTGTCGTTGTCGTGGAAAAGAATCGCGTAAGAAGAGACTTCAATGGCGATTCCGCGGCGTGTAATATTTATAGTCATTTGTTCCATCGACGAGAGCCGAACGGGTTCGTTCGAGCGTTGCGCGACGGAGAAAATCGATCGTGCACGCCGCCGTGTAAATTTGAGATCTCGGCACAGAGAAGAGAGGGCAAGAAGAATCTTGCTACGATCTTCCTTCGCGATCTTACCGCGGTCAAATAATCGAGTCTTTGCTTCGCTAACTTTGTTGCTGATTCATCACTGATACGCGATTTTGTGTGATGTAACCCAAATATTGTTTATAGATATATTTGACATGTTTTTCGAAGGTGTGTTTAGAATGAAATTATTTTTACGTTTTAAAGTATATTATTATATATAAAATTTAAATTAAAACATTAACGTAACAATAAAATTAAATTAAAAACTTGAAAAGATTGAAGAGAATATTAATTAAATATTTTCAATTAGAAAATTTAAATTTTTCAAAGATACGTAAAATAATAAAAACCTTCGATACAATAAAAGATCGATAAAAAGTGTAAGGGAAACGTCGATACACAATTTTCTCTGCGAACGTTTAAACATTCGGAAAACTTGGCTTTCCTTCTGTGGAAAGAAATTATTAAAAAAACAGACTTCCATGAGAAGTCGAATTTACGCTGGCCAGAATTCACGAGTCACGCCAGCGCGCGTTTTGTAGTGTGTTCAATTTTTGCTTGACTCATTACCCAGATCGGCAAAGAGTCGGCGGCGTCGCACATGTGTCGGCGGTGCGATACAAAAAAGCGGCGTGTTAGATTCGAGAGAAAAAAAAAAGCGAGAAATAAAACAGCGGGTATTCCGTGCACGCGAGCGCGCGGCTGCGAGGCAGAGGGTTGGTTGGATTTTTAGGGGTAACCCGCTACCCCTAACCGTGTCATCCCCATTCAGGTTCGGGCCCGGTCCCTCGAAATTGCGTGAACGTGAGTTTACGAAAAGGCGGAAATAATGCTGAAGCTATACGGCGAATCCGTTAGCTTCTCTTCACTCGGTATCCTTATGTCGTCTCTGAACGATTAGTTCGTCTGATGGATAATTAGACAGATGAGCACAAAAAATATGTAAACCTTTTTGTAGAAATAGTTATCTCAATTGATTTTTTTTTTTTTAAAGAAATGCAAACAAAATGTGATTATTTTTTATTAAATTAAACTGATTAAAAATTTATTTTAATAAAACATTTTTGTGTGGCATTCAGACTGGACGAATTTTATTGTGTAATTTTGCCTATCTACAATATTTACAATATTTATAATATTTACAATAAACAGAACAAATATGCTTTATGTAAATATTTGATACAAATATGATAAAACTGTCAAATTTTTTACGGACATTTTTAATTGAGCCAATCGCTTATGTAAAAATAGAGGGTGTCGGTAGTGCATAGAAAACTCCATTGGCTATTAGGTCAATCCCTACGCGTCGGTATCAGCTTGCAGGCATTGTGTTTCATTTTCCACGAGTATATTGGCTTCCTTTTCTTTCTCCTGCGTTGAACTGGGCCATGTTAAAGCGTAGATTTTCAGTGGATCTCCGTCACTCTTTCCTATACTATTTTCGTGTACAAAACGAGAAAAAAATGTGGATCAAATCCGCCTAGTTACACAATAGAGTATAATGCTCGCGTCTCACAAAAAGCCGCATTGTGACACGAAATTATCACATTCGGCAAATGGCAGACTCGCAACTCGTGCTCTGAATAAAATACGAAAAATTCTATCATATAATTTAAAGTCCGCTTTAATAAAATATTATTCTTTACAAAAAACTTTTTTGCTTCTTTACAAGGTCGACGTAGAATTATAAATTATTTATAATTCTAGCTGTGATAATTTTCTCAAAGTTTTCATAATTTACAATTTTTTGATAATTTTTAATATTTGAACGAAGAAGCATTAATCAGTTCGTATGCCTTTTTCCTTTGATTATGTTTCTTCCTCTAAATCTATTCTTCCATGAAGCCATATAAAACGCATTAAACCGTATACCGTTGTCGATCTAAACTTATTACGGACGATTATTCCGTTCTGGAATGTAGTCCTGGCACCTTTCTCAATGTAGTCGGTTGACTAATCCACCTTGTCGGTTGTTTCGTCGCACTTTCTTCACTTTGTAATAAATAAATTGCACAGGATATGGATCAGCAGATGTGCTCCTTAACCACGTACAAATCGACAGCAGTTGAATTCGAAGAAACGATGAAAGATCTGACTTCTGTGAGTGTAAATAATAGTACATGATTTTTATTTGTTATTGTAAATATAATTTTCCTTTAATCCATTTTGTGACGTATATATGTATAAAAAGTGATGTGCTCTTTTTTAATTGGAATTATATCGGCTAAGTGCAAGAAAGGAAAAAATATTGGGATTTCATGAACCTTTGTATGAAAATCAAGCACTGGAAAGAGAAAAGTATTATATGGGTAAGCATTTTAATGTAAAGTAGCAATTTTGGTCTTTTGAAATATTTATACTGAAAAACAATTAAAAAATTGTCCTTTGTTGATTTATATTAAGAATGAAACAGTATAAGTTTTGACATATGTTATTACGCATTTCACTTAAAATATTAAAAAATAAGACAAAAAAATTGTAATACTGTGCAAACAACAAAAATTGTAATTCCTCCTTTTTCAAAATCTCTCAATTATTCCGTTAATAATCGTTTTATGTATTTGCATATGTGACAAAACCTACAGTAGAATGCACTTTTAATAGCTAGACAATAAGTAATTATTTATTTTTTCGAACTTTTCGAATCTTTTATATAATTGTACAGCTTAGTGTAATATTTGTTATGCATCGTAAGAATAGAGCTGCGATATAAGAGAGTGAGACAAGAAATTAGATCAATCGTAAAATTGTGGTTACTGAAAATGCATCCAGATGAAAGAAGAAAATAAGGAGGGGAAAAAGATGAAAATAAGGAGAAAAAAAATCGTTGGTTTGTGGAGGCGCCAATAATACGTACTTTTAAGCTAGTCGAGCGTATAGAAAATAATTACGAGTAACTGCGAGTGAACGGCGCTTTACTTTCTTTTTATCTAACTACAAGCCCATAAAACTTCTTCCCGCGGTCGTGAAACGGTTTCTCGAAAATCGACCGCGGTTGTTGCGATCGAATGCCTTCCGGTAAAGCCGCGAATCGAAAGGTTTCACGTAAGATCATCTCTTTACCTGCCGGAAAATTTGTGCAAAAGTTGTTTAAAATAAAAGAATTTTCCGGCAAGTAAAGTAAACGAAAGAATTTTGTAAATTAAAAATGTAACAATTAATAATTTAATTTAATAATTAATTAAATATAATATATATAATTTTATTAATAATTCAATTTTAAAAAATGACGAATTATACTGCAAATATTTTTTATTTGCAGCTATGACGGGAAGTATTTTTAAATCTTCTTAATATAATTCCAGTCTAAAGAGCAACGTTCGCTTATAAATATTTATATCAACAGCAATATAGATCATTAAATTAATAGCAATATTAATTTAATGATCTATATTACCTTCATTAATGAGCTATTGTATAAACGCAGTTACACGTTACGGACATTTCCGCACGCCATTTTGCTAGACTGGTAGTCATCGGGCAGTCTGACAATGAGTCGAAAGTAGCCGGGGGTAGCGTGTGGACAACATACTGATCCATTCCGGCAAGGGATTTGACGGGGGTGCTGCGCGAGGGATCGTCCTTTACCCTCCCGATGGGCGAGCCCATTGGTCAGATCAAAGTCTGTCCCTGGACGGGACTATCGATTATTTGTTACCGATTTCTAGGGGTTACCTGCAGCAGGACAGTTCCTGTCTGTCTCGCGGCAGGAGGTGTGGTCTTGCCCTTTGCTGTGGCACCTACGGAGGGCCTTTTAAAACCTGCTATGCAAATCGACCTACCGCCGACTTCCCGGATGATGCCGGCGCGGATCTCAGCTGATCGTAAACGACGGTCGTTCTTTATTTTGTTGTGCGAGATCGCGCGCGTCGTTTCGTTAAATCTGTACAGCGCACCATCTTATCGCGATGGCAATTAGCATATATCGTGGAAACGTTTACTTACGGAAATTATCACTGCTTTCCCGTGGGAATCGAATTATAGACTACATGACTTTGCGTGGTAATGCGTCCTGATAATCATCGTAATTTATTAATTTCGTAACTATTAGTTTATGTTAAGAATTGTATATAAGAACAAGTCCTTATTGGCAGCTTTTTTAGTCAATTGAGAAAAATGGCAAAAATGCATGAGAGATCAAATTTTGCTACATTTTTCAACTTTCAATTATCTAAATTTCCGGCTATTTGCTGAGGAAAGAGTTTTTATACTTTATACTTCTTGTCTCCTTTTTAATGAAAAGAAAAATTTAGAATGGAAAAGATGCTATTCCTATCAATATATATAATGTATAGGAATAATACTTGCAAACTCGGCCAAAGGGATTATTCCTCTATCTGGAACATAAAATTTAAAAACTTGTCAAAATTTCCATTCTTTTTTCATTTTTCTTTTTTTCCATTTTTATCAGTACAAACAAAGTCAAATGGAATGTGCATATGGAGTTGATGGGCATTGTAATTAAAAATTGCATGGTTCGGGAAAAAGCAGACAATCGTTTAACTGTCTATTTGATTATGAGAGGACGCTAGATCCCTTTGTTTCGCATTTCTTTAGTGGATGTCTTTTTATTCTCTCTCGCTATATAGTTGAGAGAATCAAAACGTTCTCCTATATCGCACAGTAGGATATAAAAGAATTATTTTTGCAAATATAAAGTTTACCAAATGTATGGAAATGTATAATAAAAAAATTTGAAATTCATAAGAAATGAAATATATTTTCAAACCTATTTTCATCGCTTTATTTTACTCTTATATTTATTTTCGGCTTAATTATTAATATTAATTCTATTAAATAATTAATAAGCTTTCTTTTTACTTTAAAGTATTTATTTGTGTCCATCTTTATTTTTCTCTATAAAAATATATCATATAAATATACAGGCATTATTTTTACAATTAATATATTTAGAAATTTCGCTCGTTCTATATAATATTCGATCATAAAAATTAGAAATGTTAAGTAATCTTCGAAATAGAATTACTTAGAGTGAAAATAGTTTCCAAAACTGACTCGCCAATATAAAGTAGATTTTCATTTTTTAAACCAAATTAATTCTAGAAATAACCAGCTATTTCTCACTTTTAAACTATTATATGTAAATGCAGTATATTTTAGAATTGAAATAGATGCAAGGAAATATATGAAATTACATAATACTTTTAATAATCGGGATAAAAAATTACGTTATTTATAAAACAATCTCTTTTCTTCTAACTTCTATATATTGATTCTGAAAAATTTAAGCTTCGAAAATTATTAAATAATGGAGCTATCTTAACTCTAGATTCGATAACAATGAAAATCAATTATTTCATGTAATGACAAATATTTAATATATGTATAAAAACAAATATATTGAAGACGTATATACACAAATATTATAAAAGATTCGTATCAAATTTTCTCAAAATACTTAAATTATAACTTTTTTGAAATTTTTCGTTCTCATGTCTCGCTCATATAACCTTAGGATAAACATCGAAGATGTAAAAATACAATCTGCATAGACGTTAAAGATCCATAAATGCATTATAACTTTGTGGACAAAAACTGGCGAGTCTAGACAGTGGAAAATGAAGATGCAAGTTGTATAGCATACACCGTCGAGTTTAGCGTTAAAAATCAATCGCGGTCCACCGGCGCGGTAATGGAACCGCGTAATTCGGCGCGCGAATGACATTAATTTCCAGACGACCTGACACACCGGCACGTCGCGCTCGAAATAATCGCGCAAATAGACACGAACCGACCTGAGCATCCATATTCCGCGAAGAGCAAGACAAGGCGCGCGGCGGTGCTACGCCACTGGTCATTGCTCCGCGGCGCGGCGGTCGCCATTTTGTGTCCGCGCTCGCGCGCTAAATCTAAGCGGCCGAACACGCTCATCGCGAGTGTGCGTGCGTTGGAGTCGCGTTGCACGCGGAATCGCGCTTCCGGATTGGCTCGTCGCGGTGCTCCGAGTGACGTAATAAACCGACGACGCGCCGACTGCCTAGGCTAGCGATCGACGACAGCCGAACGAAAACGTATCCACCCACTCTGGTCACCGTGCGTGCGTGTGTGTGTGTGTGGGGGGGCACGCGCGTGTGCGTGCGCCCGCGCGCGGGAAAGAGAGCAGTCGACGAACGGGTCGCGCCGTGAATTTCCCGAATTCGGCGGATCCGCTCACCGACATCCGCGCGATTTATTCAGTATCGTGGATCGAACGACGGGCTTTCTCACCTGCGAATGATCGACGTCTCTCGAAAGCAGGTATGATATGATTCGCTTTTCGTTTCCCTGTGGGTTACACGGCTTTCGCTTTACTTGGCGCGACGGTAAGCTTTCGTGGAAATTGTCAGAGAGGTTATTTTACCGAGTGTTCTTACTTTCGCATTGTGACATGCCGTTAGTAGTAAGATAATCATTCTGTGAAGATGGTTGTTTTACAGCTAATTGTAATATAACTATAGCAATATCTATAATTGTTAATAATTTCTAAAAAAAAAGAAAGTACTCGTATATTAGTAAACGTAACGAAACATAATTATTAATAATTCTGTGCATTTTCTATTTTTAATTTTTCCTTTTTCACAATTTATTAAGTGATAAATTAATAAATGTGTTTTTCTATGGTAATTGCATTTACTGAAACGCGCAATTATCCGTGGTAATAATGCATGTGCAGAATTTAATGAAGAATCACATGTATATGCAATTATTTCTTCGTTAGTATTGGCAATTACAAATTACAGTCTATTTTGCACGCTTAAATTTCTCAATACTGAGAAAAGTATAAAACGATGTTGAACATCGAGTAATTGATGGGTCATTATCCAATAACCATAAATTATCGCTTTCTTTCTAAATAAAATATTCGCACGTCGATTTAACACTGTCTATCATTATCGATTATCTACTTTCTATTAATACACTATTTTGTACACGCTTATATTTTATAAAATCTTAGGCTTTCAATAAAGAGTAGCAAATTTGAGTGAAAAACATTTTTGTACATTAAAAACTGAAATTTAATATTATCGATGGACTTTCACATTCACAAATCAGAAATACTTGACTACTACGAAAAGTTCGCACGTTTACGAGATCTATTATTTACTTATCTTTTATTCTATTAAAATACAATATACGTGTTGTTGCGAAATTAACAATTAAACCGAACGGTCGTGATATTCATAACCGCATCAGTGGAAATTTCGCTTTATTTGAGACACTATAAAACATCCATTATTCAGTAATGAATGTTTGTTGTCCTCTATACTTGCTAATATATTCAATCTTAATTACAATCCAGAAGTTTCATAAAAATACTTCACTTTAATGCCATTTTCTCGATATATCAATCTTAATTACAATCAAGAAGTTTCATAAAAAATACTTCACTTTAATGCCATTTTCTCGATATATCACATTACGCACTTTTTACGTTATCTCCAGATGTACAAATTAATAAACGTTCAAAAGGTGCATTTATCATCGATTAATTGGAGCACTCCGTGCACCCTCGCGTCTTCCGGATCTGCTGCAATCTTATCGGCTTTCGATTCCGCCGCGGGCGTACACGACACGTGTTCTACATGAGACGCGTTCGATTCTCGATTTGCAGGTTAACGAGCACGGAAAATCGATGATCGAGAGAGGAAGCATTGCCAGGATTTGCAAAAAAAAAAAAACGCAAGGATAAACCTCCACTCGTAGTGGGGGTAACGAACCGGCACAGGAGAGAGATCGAGCACGAGTCCTCCAGCATTCCGTCACGGGCGCTCGTGACCGGCGGATGTGTTTGCGTCGCCGTTAGGCGTACTTCGCCGAGGAGAGAAACGCGGCGTTTTTTTCGCGAGGACGTGTCCAGCGGCCAGTGATGTGGAAAATTCGAGGGACGTCGTTTCGGACGATCTGTAAGGTATGCGCCGATCCACTGAGCTCCATCTGACTGCAAATCGCTCATTTGTGCTCCAGCATCGACAGGATTTCCAGGTAAGACACCATTATTATTATTATCAATGACTAATCGAAGCGTATCACATTAATTGTCCTCGACGAAGATGTCTATGTTACGTAGAAGTGCTGTAAATAGATCTTCCTCACGATATTTTTCCTCTCGTAATGTAACCGAGGGATAAAAATTGTATTTCTATTGATAAGACTTATTTAAACGTAATAATTGTGAGAGGCTAAAATAGAAGATAGAATATTGTATTTGGATATGTAATTAATATATTAAGTATAAAATTAATATATTTGAATTTTTTTAATTTGAAATATCTTGATTAAATTATTTCAATAATGGATGATTCGCGCGGATCAAATATTGATAATAATTAATCGAGCGGTCAGTTCGCAACGCGCGCTTAGTTATTGATTAATAATTCACTTTGCACGGAGCATTCCATTTCGAAATTCGAATTTATCAAAACTTGGAAATCTCAACGATACCGTTAGCGAGTGTTTCAGCTCGTTGCCATTGTTTTCCGCTTCCGCAAATTATAAATATTTTCAATGTCGAGTATAATAAAGCGCACATAATATACACAAATAACGCGAATCGTTGTATATTTACGCAACTTTAGTGATGCAATGGGTAAAGCGGGGAACAGAATTGTCAATAATTAATTGCTGAGCTCTCTAAGTAATTAATTTGATCAGTGAGAAGTAATAATAATAAAATTTCGAGAGATAAAATCTTTTATTTAAATAGTAAATGTAAAAAAAAGTTTTCATTATTTCGTAATGTCTTTGCAGACGTGCGCAGAGTACCATTAATATTCCGACAACTTAAATTTTTTACTTCTGCTCTTTTTCGCGAATGATGTCAACGATTTCGCGCCGACGAAGCAGACTTGTTGGTTCAACTTTTTCGCATTACGATGCGATTTCGAACGAACACGTTTCGTTTCGCAAAACTGTAACGACGAGATATACATATAAATGATTTACAGTCAACTCAGTTAAATAAATTTGTTGTGAAAAGTTACAAAAGAGACGAGCATGACGCAACCGTAATTTAAGCGTGATTTTAATTGAGATTAATACATGGTAGGGTATTCACTACCTGGAAAAATAACAACTCAGCAGAATAGAGTAATTAATTGACACCATATTGTAATAAATTTTTTTCTACATAAGAATTTATTACACTTCTTTATATTTATTACTTTCTATATAACAATTTATTACACATTAATCTGTAAGTTTCGCAATTCCAATTATAGGAAATGATAAATATACAGTTTCATAGAATTTCTGTCGTTTCCTGATTTTCAATTTGTTTCAAAATTGCATGAAAATTTCCCTAATCTTACCTAAAATTTTCAACAAAAATATCTAGAAAATCCAAGAAAATTCAAGCAATTTTTTTACAAGATTTTCGTGAACACGTTGTAATAGAATTTTTTTCTCTCCACACTTTAATCTTGAAAATGAGAGATTTTTAGAGATCGCGCAAGACGATGAAACAATCCTATCTTTTTAAATCGGCACAGCGATTGACGTTGCTCGTCGTCGGCCGAGTTGAATGACCCCGTCACGGCCCATGTATTATCATGTTATTATAATCGAGCCGCGCTTTCGGGCCACTAATTGAGAACGCGATTAATTAGGGGCAGGCTGGGCGCTGATTCGGGCGCTGCCTTCACTGAGATCGTGTGCTTAGCGGGGGAGGAGTAGGGGGGATAGGAAGAAGCGCGTGTTAAATCCCATCTGATAGAACCGCGTGCGCGAGCACATTGCTCTTTATTTAGCGAGATGTAATTAGTTTTTGTAATAGAAGAATCGCGAGTGTTGATCTAAGCGAGTCGCAGTTCTCGTATGCAATTCACAAGTACGATTTATAATTTTGGGAATTTCAAATTGAAATTCCAATTGAAAACAATGAAATGATTGTTGAAGAGCATTTGAGGAGTCTAACCAAAATGATATTAAATGTAATATGTAATCTTTTTTTTTAATTTATATAATATTAAAAATGGATATGAATATTATATATATATATATATACGTATACATATATTTGTAAAAAATTTATTTTGACGAATTAGGAACCTTAAACTTCAGTTATACTACATAGATAATTTATAACTTTGATAATATAATCTACTGCAAACATACACACATACACATATCGATACATGTTCGCACGCACACGTTCGTTTAACACGTCTCTTTCATGTTTGCGAAGTATAAAAAGACAGCCGAAGATAAATTTGGTCGACATGAACTCATGGCACGTACTCTATCTCCATGTTGAATTTCGCGTAATAGTAACGCGACATGTATATATCCGCGGCCCGATTTCTGGAGCGCGAATCGATCGTCGAAAGGCGAAAATATAGTATATGTATATATTATATGTTACTGGACATGCAAGGCGAGCTCGCAAAAAAAAGCCAAGGCAAGGTTACACGGAACCGACATAATTTCAAAGCGGTTTTTTTTTTATCCTCGTTACATGATTTTCATCTCGATATCCTTCGTTACGCTTCACCGTTCATTGTCTTTGATCGCGACGCAGATTCGCGATGTGGATATTTTTTCGAAGGCTCGAGCGACACAGAAGCAAATATACTTTGTTATACAACTCGTCAATTGGCTTGATATTCCATTGACGCGCTGAAAATATTTGTACGGTAATGAACACGGCAAACATTGAACTGACGAGATAAAAATTTGAGATGACGGAATAAATGTACAATGCAAATATGTTTATAAATGTATCAAAGAATGGAAATCTTTGAAATTGACAAGTTTTTATGTGTAGTTATAATATTTCAGTACAAAATAATACATGCAATAATACTTAAGGAATGTTGTCGTTTTCATCATAAAATAGTTCCAATACAGGGGTTAGTTTTGATATTAAAGAATATAATTTTATGTATACGAATAAAAGAATGATGTAAAATTTTAAACTTATTTAAGATATTAGAGAAATGCAACGTTCTAGTTTACATTTAAAATGTATTTCTCTCGTATATATTTCTCACATACTTTTAGAGTGACAAACAACGTTCAATTTCCCAGGACATTCTCTTCGGCTTAGGGTGGAAGGGTAAAAAGCGCGTAACTTTCTTATTGATCAGCACTTCGAGAGAGCGAGAAAGAAAGAAAGAGAAAGAGAAAAGCTCTCGGTTAGCCAATACTCAACTTCTTTGCTGAAGAAGGAACAGCTAAGATTATAGACATTACTCTCTAAATTTCTTGGAGCGAAATCTTCAAAAGAATGAAAATACTAAATATTAAAAAAGAGTGAAAATATTCACGCTTGAATAAGAATGGCAGATTTTCACTCTTTTTTGGAGTAAGATGTAACTGTTTTGATGAGTTTCACTCCAAAGGAAGGAAGTCTTACTCCTTTTTTGGAGTGAATCTTATTCCAAAGGATTGAAATCTCACTACAAAAAAGAATGAAAATCTGCCACTTTTATTCAAGAGTGCAATTCTTTTCACTCGTTTTCAATAACAGCAGTATTGATTCTTTTGGAGTAAGAGTTTCGCTCCAAGAAATTAGAGAGTACGATTGTCGATAGAGTGCATTTCCGATTTCTGCGATCTTCAAACGTCATGTAAATTTCTCTCGTTTTGCTTGATCGCCGATTTATCATACTAGTCGAGGAAGATTCGATGCGATCGATTGCCCACAATTTTCCCCCTTTTTAAACTCGCTCGTCATACACGATTCCCGATTTAATCCGCCGAGGAAAAAAAAAGCCGCCTTTATCGCGACACCTGGATCGCGTCTCGGTCTCTTCTCGGGGTGCGTTCGTCGAGAATAAATTGCATCCGTTGCGCATGCAGTTTCGCCAGTGTTGCACATTCGCATGCTAATTGAAGCAAAAAATCATGCTGTTTACTTAACGCAACGAGTTGGCAAATCGAATGACAGTCGAAATAAATTGTTGCCGGCGGCATCGTCGACGTCATCGTCTATCGTTCGTAGCAAAGATGGTTCCTCGCCGGGGGAAAAAAAAGGGCGCATTACTATTGCTTATCCCTGTCCTGACCTATAGTTACCATGACGACCGTGGGACGCGCGGCCAAATCCCACCCTTTGCGTTAGGGGTGGACTCCGCTCTCTTCGAGCTGTTCCAGAAAATTTCCTTTCCGTTTTGGCCGAGAGAAAAATATGGTCAACCACGTTTATCCTCCTCTATCGATCTCGTGGGAAATTTCCTCGTTTATTGAAGCTTTTTGAAGCCAAATAAAAGTTATTAAAATTTAAACGAGAATATCTTGAAGCTGGAAGCACAGATGTTCGATATACGAAATAGTATTCGCAATGTATATAGTAGCGTGCAGTTACTCACAGGAACAATCGGTTCAAGAGGGCCTAAATGTAGAAACTAGTACCGATATTTGCTGCCCGAATACTGTGAGTAACTATAAACTATCACTATTTCATACCACGGGTGTCTCATCATTTTACTCTGATCTGAGTATTTTCGTTTGAATATTCTTAAAAACAAGCTAATCTTTATTTTTAAATCTTGTTAATTCAATGTTGTTCGCGGAAATCTGATAATTACATTAATATTATATTTAATATCACGATCACATACGTAGAAAATAATTGTTATTATTCAATCATACTTTATGCCGTAGCCTTTTATTTTAGGTCAATATGATTTTCGAGAGTATAAATTCTGCGAAATTATAATAAATAATAAAGTTGAAGCTTAAATTTTAGTTACATATATCAACGTTGTAATCAACGAATTAATTATCATGCCGTAAACAGTTGCGATATATTCAGCGCTAAATTACATCAATAATA
Source organism: Trachymyrmex septentrionalis (assembly GCF_001594115.1). NCBI lineage: Eukaryota > Metazoa > Arthropoda > Insecta > Hymenoptera > Formicidae > Trachymyrmex > Trachymyrmex septentrionalis. Next base: position 1,155,496 of record NW_017304417.1, on the reverse strand, counting down.
TCCAACGAACATCTGATGTTTATGAAATTTATGGTTAATTAGCTCTTGAACTCGAGTTTTAATCCGTCGAGTTTTAATGCGGTAGTTACGCCGTTAATATTTTACAATCGTTTTGATTACTTTCCTCCTTTGCACCAAGCACATCGTGCATGCACTTTATACGAATTAGCAATTATGACTTATGATACGCGAGTATAACTTCCATAACGCTCGCGATTCTGCCGACCAGTGACAAATCTCAATGACAGACTCCTCGAAAATTCGGTATGCGGGAGTTGTGGGTATCGCGAGCCGGTCGAGTCCCACACAAACGCAACTCGCAATTCTCCGCGCACTTTCTAATTAAGGCGGCAAACATTCCGCATGCACGAGTCACTCGAAACTTATTAACTGCCCTTCCGCACTCGCGGTGCACGCTTCGCAGTTTGTATATCACTTATGATACCTCACGGTACCTCGACACGGCACCGATTGGACACCGGCTTGACATTGACGTGCACGCACGCGTGCACACACGCAAGAAGGCACGTGTGCGATACGCGGAGTATCGTAGTTTCGACTCGCCGCAGAATTGCCCTTCGACCGTTGAAATTTCCCGATACCTCGAGCCGATACCTCGCGATGTCGAATCGATACAGAGACGAGTAGATTGCTGTTCCGCTCGTTCCTCCGATAGCGTGAAATTTCTTTCAAGGGAACTCGTGGAATCTTTCTTTTAGCTATCCTTCCTATCAATTTTTCAAACATAGCAATCTCTCTTGTATCAATCACGATGTTAACCGCCGCAGATTATATATACCTTACTGATTTATTTATTAATAATAATTAAAATTTCTCTCCTCTTTTTAATAATCATATATTTAATTTTATGTAACGCACTTATTTTAATAGAATTACAGGAAACTTGGTAAATAATAAAATTTAGAGAGAGTTTCGGTATTTCGATATTTATGCTCAGAAATTTGCAATATTTTTAACTGATTAAATTAATTCGTCGATGTAATTAATTGCGAGTTTAGCGATATTTCGTGTAATACTGTAACTGTTTCGAAAATATACGAGACGAGGTGGATGTTTGAACATCGTCCGGCATAAGGGCGAAACGATGTATCGGATATTTGGCAGCCGAGGCCGCCGAGGGCGCGGGATTAATGTAGGGATGATGATAGCTAGACCGACGGATTGTTCTCTATACCCACGGGATATAATTGAATTTTAAATCTTAATCCCTTCCTATCCTTTCGTACTCCCATATCGTAATTTCGCTGATAAACCGAGATCGATATCATCGAATTCGATCACCTCATCATTATGAATTAATTTGTTCTCAATGTATCACGAATTACTTTCATGATTTAATTTCTCTTCATTTCATCAAACACACAATATTCTTAAGTAACACACAATATGATTTATAATATTATTGCTATTTATTATAATTACGAATTAATATTCATTTCGATCGTCAATATTATTTATGATCACGCTAGAAAACAAATTTATATTGCGATGCAGGACTTTTATAACTGTTGTTGGTCTACACATTTAACACTCGGTACACATTTTTTGCTTAAAAATGATTTATCTCTAACTTTAAAGAAGAAAGCTAAAGATAAGCTTAAAGTTAATAAATGAAGTTAATAAATGAAGTTGCATCAGCAGACATAATTGAGATGAATGATTTTCCCATTGCACTCTCGGAAATCAAAACTGATTTTGGTCATGATGTTGATAAGCGAACATATGACATTGTAAAGCCAGCTCTGCCACTGTCTTTCTGCTTTTCTCCCTTCTCCATTGCCTCTCATTTTCTTTCCTCTTGGCGGAGTTGAAAAAAGAGCAAGTTGAAACGCTTTGATATATAGGGTGGACTGAGAGTGACATCGTCTTCTCTCGGTCTTCAGGTAACACTTTATTTTTGACGTGCAGCACGGAAGTGTCTTCGACGGTGTTCTAATCGCACGTGCTGTGTTTTTTTTTTCGATTAACGCTTGTATCCGGAGAGCGTGTCTGGTTTTCTGTAAAAGCTCTGATGGGATCGTGAGATAGTAATTTTCCTCGGTCTGTGTGCATGCGTTTATTCTAAATAGGCTCGCTCTCTCTAGGTCGTAGCGGTTGCCAGTCAGAGTCAAGTATAAGGATAGTCCTGTTCGATTATCTTAATTTTCATTCTAAATCACAAAAAAAAAATATATATCGCGCATTTAATTTTTTTTTTTAACACCAAAGTAAAAACATCTTTGTGAAACTTTACATATTCATTTGATGAATAATTAACCTGCCGTTTCTTCAGGCACACAATTTTATCTCCATTATATATTTTTCCAAGATGTTGTGTCACGACGTTTGAAATATACTCGTCGATCCTATCTTCAACGAGGATTAAGAGATGAATCTGACCACAGACGAGATTCTCGAGATCGTCCGCAAGGACTGCGAGACTGGAGAACCTCTGCGAAGAATGCGCCCTTCGAGCATGACTCGTATTTACTCGAGGTGGTTTCTCTGCCACTGCCATAGATTCTTAACTCACTACGCTGGCCCTACGAGAGGCCGTGCCTCTC
>NW_017304417.1:1144304-1152832 GCF_001594115.1 Trachymyrmex septentrionalis | reverse complement strand
GCCATAGATTCTTAACTCACTACGCTGGCCCTACGAGAGGCCGTGCCTACGAGAGGTACGTACACTGCAATGTTTTCTACGTGGGCACGAAGGGCGGTATAAAATTTCTATATTAACGCGCGCTCCCCTGCACTCGCGGGGAAGTCGCCGATGCTCACCTTTACTTCGACGTTCCGGTGAACCGAGTTAATTACAAATTGGATTGCAATTAAGGCAAACCGCACACCTGTGTAATCGATGCGCGCGTGTATACGTGTGTGTGTGTGCAACTGAGCGTGGACTACGGTTGCCACGCTGTAGGCTAAATAAACTTCCCGTTTAACAACTGCACGAGACGACGACGATGCAGTCACGGGATCGTTGAATTTTATCCAAGAATTCAGCTTCCAGCTGCGAATTTGCATAGCAGGTATATACATGGTTTGCAAAAAGCGCGGTGAAAAATGCCTTGTACTTGGTAGATTGAGTCTATAATGCTGCTTCTTGCTGCTTCGGGATATTCCTTTAAACGGAAGAATCGTGCGACGGTAGCTTTCATTTTACGAATCTTTTATGCTCTTCTAATTCTGTATTTTTTATATTTCACAAGCTCAAATTAGCTTTAAATTGAAGCTATTACGGGCTGAAATGAGGGATCCATCATAGTTGTAGAATGGCTTTGTATAAATTTTGCAGATTGCTGGCCAATCTTAGACGTATCATGGCCAAGGACCATAAGTTGTAAATGCTCTGCTGGCTGGAATTCGCACCTTACCGCACTTCGGTCGTGAAACTTGTTCTCCTCCTAGAGCGATGAACTTTGTATCGCTATAGACTGTGGTATCGGACGCTCCACGTATCTCTATTACTTAGTGGTCCCAATTCGATACACGAGTATGCTTCGAACCTCGCCGATAAGCTGCCGACATTTAATGAAATATATGTTTCATAATAGAGTATCTCGACTGAGTGCCAACCTAACGGCTTCTCTCTCTCTCTCTCTCTCTCTCTCTCTCTCTCTCTCTCTCTCTCTATCTCGAAAGTATTTACACGGAAATATATTCTAAATTATACATCCATAAACGCCACGCAAATGCTATTATTTTAGAATCACGATTTCACGATGCAGATAGGTATTAATAACGCTGAAAATAGCATTAATCATTAATTTCTCTGCGAAGCAAAAACACCTGACTATAATTATTCGCTAATCTAGCCACTCCAATTGCTTACGTTGATTAACTAGTCAATTTCGTTACATCATATCGGTTCTCGCGTTAAAATGTATTAAAAAAAAAAAAGAAGGAAAAAATATATATTTTTAACATAAATAAACAAACTAACGGCGAAATAAGAGTCTCAGCGCATAAAATAGAACACATATAATTAAAGACATTAATCAGAGATACATAAAGTTAACAATGCAGAACGACGTATATCTCAATACATAAAATATTCGTTATTTAAGTTTACTTTTATACGAGTTCTTTTCCTTTTTCCGGTTTTATCAACTAGAACATTGGTTATGGGACTTGACATCATTTTGACTGCTCAATCGCATGAATAATATTATGCTCTACGTCTAGACCCAACCGAACTGCACATTTTCGCGTTCTATGATTGTTGCGACAAGAATTATTTGTTTATATTTATTTTGTTACTATTTTTATTCTATTTACTTTGTTTAACATCTGAAGAGGGCTCAATCCGGCAGAGCCGAAACTTGTAATGGTGCCTTTTCTCCGAATATTTTATGTATTGATATACGTCGTTCTGCATTGTTAACTTTATGTATCTCTGATTAACGTCTTTAATTATATGTATGCTATTTTATGCGCTGACTCTTATTTCGCCGTTAGTTTGTTTATTTATGTTATATATAAAGAGTCTTTATACCGTTTGTTATTTATATATATTTCGTATGACGTTTTGTTTTATTTCGTTGTTGTCACGGAACAATGTTAGTGAAGCTGTTTGCGAAGAAACCTCTGACTCTCCTCTGTTTCCTTGGCTCATCTAACCGGGAATTCTCGCGAACATCCCAGATGGAAGCTAAACGTTCGTTGGTGCGCGGAAAGCATCGCATCGCATCGTATCGCATCACCAGGCGATCCTTGCATTACGTTTATTGCTCGGCTCTCAGAGGCCGAGTTCTCGGTACGCGGCGTCGTTTCTAAGCGCATTTGCAACCGAGCTCCTTGCATTTCGCCTCGGGATTCTCAAGGCTGACCGACAAACGGAGCCCGGCGTTCTCTCCGTTTTTTCCCGTAATATTACGTAGCGACGTAGCGACGTTAAGCTGACGATGACGGAAACTGGAGCACGCTTCTTGGAAAAGCTGTACAGAAGTATTAACTCTCTCCTTAGACGACGATCCGCAGTGAACATTAGCCCGCGTAATACGCCGCTTATGTTTTAATGAGAAACGGTAGCGGGACATGAAACAGAGAGTAGTTTTTTATTTCAATTTTTCTAAAAGCACGGGCAAAATAATATTGCAAATTCTATAGCTTGATGTTATCACACATTTTTTTCTTTATTTGGAAAGTTAAATTTTTTATTAAGTACTAATTTATATAATTATTGTATATTTATATAAAAATAAATCTTGGTGCATTTACACTTAACACGAAAAAAATAGCGTTTTTATCAATGACGACAATCAACATTTCAACGGATTTGCATGATGAACTATGCTTTAACGAATAGATATTAATCCTCATGTATCATGTAACAGTAATACAATTGTCATCTTGTTATTAGAATCTGGGAATTTTGTGTTTGTAAAATAAGGCTATTTTTCCTTGATATCCGTTTAGATCTATACGTTACAAGAAATTGAACGTTGCGTCGAGCTTAGAGATTCATCAGAATTTTTTAAATCAGTTGGACTACAGATATCAGTCAAGTTCTTTCATGTACTTTGTGTATGTGTGTGCGTGATTTTCAATTATTATTTATTATTTTTACTTAATATGACATACTGAAGATATTGGTCAAAATGTATCTAAATATATGTTTTATAATTATAAATATTTGTGAATTTTAATATATAACATACATAATAACAACCTGCGTTATGGTTTTATGCTTCTTTTTTCACATTATTTAACAAAAAAAAAAAAGTAATTTAGAAAAAAAAAAATACATATAAAATAGGACTCTTAATAATTGTAAAAGTATAATACAGATTTAAGGAGGCTACTTTGGAGTCAACGCGGTAAAAAAGATGCGCAATCTACACTTATATAATTATTAATATAATGTTAAATCGTACAAAGAAGTTGCCTGTCTTCTTAGTTAACAAGTGATTGCGTTCTCAATCTCATATAACACTGCAGTTAAGTATCTAACAATATTGAGTAAATGAAAAAGATTTATATGAAACATGTTGTGATGGGACTTAAAAATCATCAAGATGTCTCGACTGTTCTTAACCGTTTCACGTCTAACAATGTAATGTACGATGTTTGTGCTTTTCTCACTTTCCGACTGGATGGAAGATATTATTTAATATATCAATTATGTATTTGCTGAAGATGGCTAAAGCCGAAACGTTCAGACTAACATCTTTTAAAGTAGCCCCCTTAAATCTGTATTATATTAAAAAAAAACATAGTTATATAATTTTCCCAGATAACAGATCCGAAATTTAAGAGAATTACCCGTCGCATTCGTCTTAATTTACGTTTCATCCTGCATCGTGCAAAATGCAGTGAATGCAGTTGAATTTGGATACATTGAATAAGATGTAGATGTGCCTTTAATTTATTCTCTTTTTATTCGCAATAAATTATGTTAACCATCGTGTTCGCTCGATGATAGCTCTCGCCATTTCAGTTATGTAAATGCCATCGAGCGACAGGTATCCTGCGCGACGTTTAATTGGTAAAGTGCTTATTGCCCCGCGGGAAAATAAACATCGGTACGGGCGGGCATATATCGTATATTGAGCGTCTTGTGTGATCATGAATGCATCATTCTCGAGGATTCTCACGACGGCTATCATGGCGCCGTATTATCTTTACGATCGCTGATGACACGTGCTACGTGTTGCGCGAATGGTTTCCACGTAAAAATTATTGCTCGTTTCAGCGGCAATCATCAACAGTATATTGTGCACCGGCAAATGACGGAAAATTATCCGCGAAAGGAAATCCTTTCTGGAAAGGATCGGCGCAGCTCTCTTTGCGGTGTCGCCTTTGCCTCCGAGCATGAAAGGCACTTCGTTAAATCCGCCTATTCACAACTCGATGAGTTTAAGTTTCCTTATCTAATCGTGCGCGCTGACATCTGCCGTTTCTGTAAACCGATATTAATGCCATTACATAATCCGCATGTAAAATTATAAAACATCCGAAATATTGTATATCTCCTGTGCCATTGTTCGGTATTCGCGTGATTGAACGAAAATTGAACCGCTCGATTCATTTTGTATCGCGGAAAGTGAGTTTCTGTGAGATATTGAAATAATTAAGTAGTTGTAGATTAATGTTGAAGTCGTTCTCTTTTAGCCTTTTCCAAAGTTCGCGGACCAATCGAAAGTATTTCCTGGTGTGTAGAAAAAGATGTTCGACAGGTTGCCACGGCGCGGCCTCCTATATTTTTATACAATTGAGAACATTATAGCGTATCACAGGAACTATGAAGTCTATCAGCTGTCGTGACTCGCCATATTATTTGTCCGAGAGGCTTCCCACCTGCATGCCACAATTACCTTGACTAACCAATTTTTCGTCCTTTTATACATAATCATCTTCACTTAATCTCGGAATGTCGTTTTTGTCATTATCGTACTATTAGAGATGTGCCCACATTAACGTTTGCGACATTATAAAGTTGTATGAAAAGTTTTAAATTTACATGAAGATTTAAATAGAGATCGAAATATTGCAATGTTAAAAATAACGAGGTATGAGAGATGAACTGTTAAAAAAAAAAAAAAGAACAGTAGAATTTCTTCAAATCAAAGTGACGGATAGAAGATGACAGAAATTGAATATCGTGTAATACAACCTTACATTTGTTATACACTTTAAACAGATTTGGTGACACATCTGTGTCAACAGAAACGTGACAATTTTTTAAGGTCGCACAACCGTATTTGCCGCGGTTGAGAAATTTTTGCGGTTAGACTTTCGGTTGGGCGGTCATTATTTACTCGGTAAAAATGAAATCTGGGTGGTCCTGATCGCAGGGATTTTGTTTTTCTCACGCGTCAGTAGAACTTGCAATTATTTTTCTCATTTTCCGCTTATTGAGTAGAGAGCAGTATCGCCAGTAAATGTTTCATCACGGATCGCTGGAAGCGCGTGTAATCATCAAGGCGCGAATTTCTCAAGGAACGCAGCGAAACACGAACGTACGTGGAACGAAGCGTTGAACTTCCGACAAACTAGACCTTACTGTAATTGCTTCTTACTCGCGTATTTCTTTAAAACTGTAAATTTCATGGAAAAGAACGTCTCGTATAATTTCCTGATTAATTTCAGATAAGAAATTTAATGGAACTTTTTTTTTTTTTAATTGCTGTTACAAATTTATACCGATAATTATTAAATAACAACGGTATGAAGACTCTTTATATGTAACATAAGTAAAACAAACTAAAGGGCGAAATAAGAGTCAGTGCATAAAATAGAACACATATGTATAATTAAAGACATTAATCAGAGATACATAAAGTTAACGATGAAGAACGACGTATATCAATATATAAAAATATTCGGAGAACAGGTACCATTACAAGTTTCGGCTGCCGGATCGAGTCCTCTTCAGATGTTAAGCAAGGTAAATAGAATAAAAAATAGTAAAAAAATTCTCCGAATATTTTTAACTTTATGTATCTCTGATTAATGTCTTTAATTATATGTGTTCTATTTTATGCGCTGATAATTATTAAATAACGAATAGAAAATTGAACCACTTAACGCAGCAAAAATCCACGGAACTGTTTATATTTTTAGACGAATGTATTAGAAGCTTGAGAGATTGTTGGTTAATGGCGCATAAAATGTTAGTTGTCTAATATCGATCTAATTTTCGGCGTAAACGTTTCGCACACGTACACGAGCGAATGATTATTCGTCAGACTCGCGAGTTTTTATTACGGTATCGGCGAATTGTTTCAGTTCACTTCCTGTGCCGCGGGGTCTCACGATCACGGCGTTCGATTTCTTGCGGCGTTGCTCCTTGCGGATCTTCTCCTCGAATCCAATTCAGGCATCTTCTAGCGAGTGAGGAGAGGTATCCGCGCGAAGGCGAAGATTTTTTCTCAAGGATAATAGAACCCGTCCTCTCTCGTTTTCTGCCGCATCACCGTGTATAAGCGTAGCGCGTCTCTCTCTCTCTCTCTCTCTCTCTCTTTCTCTCTCTCTGCCTCTCTTTCTCGCGCGAGCGAGCGCGCACTACCTTGTAATAGCGCTTTAATGCTTCACGGTCCTGGTGGGCCCTACGGGGCCGCTTTTTATTCCACTGTCGGTTTCCCTGCCTCCGTTAACGACGCAACTTTTCTCGCTGCGCCGCGGAAGTATGATCAGAAGAAAGTTTTCAACCGCGACGACTGGGAAATTACATGACTCGCTCCGATTTTCAGTGGGATGAAAGATGGCTGCTATCAGTCATCTCTTAATACACTGACACTTGTAGCTGTTAAAGAGAATAATCCAAGTTAATATCCGAGTTATTATCCGAATAATTTTGTTATTATTAGAATATTATTAGAATATTAATTAAATATTGATTTTTTTTTAATCTCGCATAAATTTTAAATAAAAAATAATTATATTATTTTTCTGTATTTTATACTCAGGTAATATATTTCGGTATCAAATGTATTGAAAGTATGAAGAACAACGTGTTAAAAATATTGTATCACCTTGTAAGATTTATGGAAATTGATATCTCGATGTAGAGATGCAAATCTGCTCTCGTTTATATCTTATATCAGACATTTTCGCCTTGCTTAATGATTTAATATTTTCGAGTGCTACTTTGGTGCCTTGGGAAATAAAATTAAAGTGTTCCATGTATAAATTACCCAATTTGCTATAATTTCATGACTGACATCGCGCATCGCAGTGCAACAAATTACTAGTTATCGATCGCTGTAAATTATACAGTGCAGCTTCTTGAATTACTGATGTGCACACAAAATTTCTTTCTCTGTATACCCGGTTTGCTTTCGTTTTTGCGTTAATGATCCAACTTATTCTCGCTCCTCAAAGAAGTAAGATGGCCAATTAAGAAAGTTAAATGAAGTTCTGCACGATGTTAGCTGTTATAAATTCCACCGCAAAAATTTAGTATAATAAAGCAATAAAATTACCTTAGGGGGTAACAATTATTTATGCTATAAGACGCATGCTAAAAGTATCTTATTAGTTAGTAATACAATTTAGTTTTACGTTACAATATAATTATTTATTTATTTTTTTATCTTTCGTCCAATATACGTTAAGAATCGCGATGAAATGTCGCATATTTGATCGTGCGAGGATAAATCAGTATCTACAATGCGTTAAATCCAAAGTGCGTCTATATCCGGTGTGCGTTTGATGTATGAGAGTTACTACAGCGCTTTTATTAATAGAAAAGGTCGGAGTTGTTTGAAGAGTTTCAAACGATGAAAGGTACTCGAAATGTTACAGCTGCGCAAACAGCATCAGGTGAAGTTGCTCAGGGTGTACGTAGCTTTTTTTTTTATCGTTGCTCGTGTTTATGCATTTTTCTCGATGTGTTGAGTTGAAATTTATTTTCCTTGTTGGATAAACTTTATACTTTAGCGTTTTCGATAAAACGAATAATCACGATCGCGAGTAGCGTTCATATTTTAGCGAACGTAAATTTTTATCTACACTACATTTGGATTTTAAATGTTGAAACAACTGTTCAAAATTATTCTCGTTCAATTATAGGCTCAAAATATGATTTTAATGATGATTTTATTATTTTTTGTTGTGACGTTAATTTTAAAACGAAATGCTTGTATATATATATATATCTTTCATCCATGCTGCATATTTCGTCTTAAAATTGATCCATCGCTTGGTACGCGTGAGCCTTATACTGTAAAATATTTTCTTTTCTTTACTTTTATTTTATTGCGTCACTGCTCAATGGCGAAACGACGCAAATTGAATCACGTTGCTATACAAGCGAGACGTAACAGCTGCTTAAGGCTTCTTCGAGATGATGATTTGCGTCTTAGGGCCGTACAGTTTCAAGTTCAAACCCGCTCAGTACCTTCATACGTTCGCTACCAGCATAGGAACACCGGTGTTAGCAATTAAGGGCACTCGATAATGATGAAACTGCACGGAACCGGGAACTCTAAGCTGCTTAGAAGCTGCGAGAGCGAATCTGTCACTGTCAGTCGGCGCCTATTCACCGACGTGATCGCATCCACTTGCCAGTGGAATATAACATTTATTCGTGGTGCGATTAAAGTCACATTTCTCTCAAACGACGCTCGCAGAAAGACACGTCGCTTTGAATAGTACGCGAATTTGGAGTTACTAAGCGAATCTAAATAAAATGATGACGATGAC
>NW_017304417.1:1137480-1144204 GCF_001594115.1 Trachymyrmex septentrionalis | reverse complement strand
GCAGAAAGACACGTCGCTTTGAATAGTACGCGAATTTGGAGTTACTAAACGAATCTAAATAAAATGATGACGATGAAGATAATGATACAGAGGTGACAAAAATTTGTCAATGAGTAATGTAGCGTAACATATATGCTATATAAATGTCTTTCGATATGTTTTTAGAAAAATGTGAACACACGTATGTAGCGAGTCAGGTTGGTTACTTTGGCTTTTATAAATATTTAAATTTGACATGCAAGACTGGTGTCTGGTACTGGATATCTCAGAGCCATAAAATCTTACTCAAATTTAATTAAAACATATATCTACGTATATTAATAATCTTAATGGGTCTTACAAGCATTAACGTGTGTATAAAGTATAAGTAGAAGTACCTTATCAGAGAAAGACAGCGGATAATAGAATTTATAATTCTTCTTATATATAAGGCAGGTAATATGTGAGATTAAATTCTGTGTTCTTTTACGAAGTTCGTAATCGGATATTAAATTGTATAATATTCAAAGGAAACAATTAAAAGTAGAAATTTTCCATGATGTTAAGTTGATTCGAGCGATAAATTTGTTGAAAATTTTATTGCTATTTCATGGAGCCGATGCTGTCTATAGATTAAATTCACTTCCAGCACATCGAGTATATTTCCGTTTTACTTTTTTTCCTCGTGTCTTTTCTTCTTTCATTTTCTCCTGTTCGTCCTCTGCCGAGGACTCTCCTTCTCGAGTGCAGAGCAGAGCACGTGTGGAATTCTCAGCACTGTTGCCAGTCGATACGCCGGATTTTCGAGGGTAAAAAACTCGTGTCTCATCGCGGGGACAAATCTGAAAGCACACGGGGACGCGCGTCTGAAAAAAACCAGGGTAGTTTTTCTCATTGTAGCCCCGGTCTTATCTCTCAAAGTACACACATTTTTTCGTACGATTTGGATTTGCTTTCTTTTACTGTTTACTTTCTGAATTATTTTCGTTAGCATAAATTATATATGTATTACGAAGATGGTAATTTGTAATTTTCTAAATCTTTTACAAGTTCATTTCTACAATAGGCATTTTTAATTTCTCGTATTGATTGCCTTACGTTTCTCACATATGCGGTCTAAAATAAAGATTCTTAATATCGTTCACTTCTATAACTTGTTACATACCTAAAAGCGAGAAGATATGAATAATACGCAAAATTAAATCTCGAAAGGATTCAGTACTAGATTAAAAATAAAGAAAAACAATAATAAATTACGTTGTCGTTTCAAGACGATTCTATTTTCGCACATATTGTGGCATATATTTTGTATTACGAAGAGTTTCCGGTCGCGACCCGGTTGAGAACCCAGCGTTTCCGTGTAATACCTGGTGTATCTCGCGGGGGCGAATACATCTACTTCGTGAGGAACAAGGAAGAGGACGAATCGTCGAGTCGAAGCGATTCGACGTCGTCGGCGTCATTACGGCCGCGTTGCATAACGTGTCATTGACCATGCCGGCTGGATTGGAACTCACGGTTCTTCCTCGTGTGACCTTGGATCGCAATCGAGCCTTCGATGCGCGCCCTTTGTTGGGAATGGACCCGGTTGTTGAGTAATCATCGACGACGATGCAGGAAGAGCAATGCACCTGGTTGTGAGCGAGCCTGGTTGCAAGCGGACGGCTATTTGGAGAACAATGGCGAACTAATAAACAATCCCGGCTGGACTTGAATTTATGATTTCGTAGAAAGTAACGAGGATGTGAAACGGAGCCTCGTCGAGACGGAGATAAATCTCCAAGCACGGAGTTGCGAGCTCGGCATGATCGGCGTGTTCGGATCGGCGTGGAATGCAACGCGTAGAAGGCAGTGCAACAGCACGATGATATATTCCGCGGTTACATTTCCGATTTTTTTCTAACACATTCCGAGATACGAGGTCTGTTCAAAAAGTATCGCGAATTTTGTGTTTTTTCAAAAATTATTTATTTATTCATGAATATCTATTTTGTCCCCTTCAAAGTAATCCCCATCAGATATTATACACTTGTGCCAACGTTTTTTCCAATCCTCGAAGCACTTCACAAAATTATTTTTTGTGATCTTGTTCAGCTCCTCCTTCGATGCCGTCTTTATCTCCTCAATCGTAGCGTAGCGTCGTCCTTTCATGGGCCTCTTCAGTTTCGGGAACAAGAAAAAGTCACAGGGGGCCAGATCTGGGGAATACGGTGGCTGCGGCATCATTAGTGTGTTGTTTTTGGTCAAACATTCGCGCACAAGCAACGATGTGCGAGCAGGGGCGTTATCATGGTGCAAAAGCCAATTTTTGTTCTTCCACAAATCCGGGCGTTTCTGGCGGATTGCTTCGCGCAAATTGCGCATAACTTGCAGGTAATATTCCTTATTGACCGTTCCGATTGGCCAATACTATTTTCTTCACTTCATCAATGTTTTCGTCTGTTGTTGACGTGCTCGGGCGTCCGGCACGCTCTTCGTCGTTCACATCTTCTCGGCCCTCTGAGAACATTTTGTACCACCGATAAACGTTGCTTCGGTCCAAGGTAGCTTCACCATATGCCACAGTCAACATTCGGAATGCGTCCGCGCACTTAATTTTGTTTTTCACACAAAATTTGATACAGATTCTTTGATCCATTTTTTGGAATAGGCAAAAATCGAAGACGAGCCAAAACACGTGCAAGCAAAGCAGCTGTCAAAAATTAACTGAACATTCAAAATGGCCGAACTTGTCGGCATAAGTGAGAGACATGAGTACCAACATAACGCCACAAAAAAATCGAAAATCGAATATACGTAACCCGCGGAAATTCAAAATTCGCGATACTTTTTGAACAGACCTCGTATGTGGTCGGCGTTTAGATTTCATAATCCGGCGAATATACATGTTGACGCGCAGGTGGTTGCTGCTTGATAAAGCGATGCGATTTGCGATAGCTGCAACGAGGATGTATCTTGTAATCCGTCTATGAGTAATAATTCTCGGTAGATCTTTGACGTGAAATTGTGCTGAAGATGCAATTAACAGTTAAATAAGATATCAATCGTGTAAGATTGTTTTTGCCGGAAAGATAATTATGAGAAGATGTCTCGAAGAAATTCTCGAAAAAAAAAACTCCTCTTTTCTTATTAGTATTACGAACAGATCGTTGTTTCGTCAGAATTTTTTTTATTTCACTTTTTTACGATTTCATTTATCGAACAGTGGAGAAATTATAACGCAGTAACATTTTCGATTATGATTTTTACAACGTAACATTTGTCCAGCATGATTGTTTTCCGATTGTGTCGGAGTTAACCACGTTCCTCGAGCTGGTTACAGCAACAGTATATCCTGTACTTTGTATCTAATCTTTTGCAGCGGATAATAGGGATCCAAGAGACCGTTGAACTTTAGACTCGGGGAGAGATTCGCAATTGAGTATTCACAGTGCTAAGAATGTAATCTAATGCGTGACGTTTAATGCGGGCGTGACATCCTGTAAACTTAGGAGCTAAGGCACCTCAGGAAGGGGGAAGCTCTTATTAACTTATATTCGAACTTGTCGTAATTACAAGCCAATTGACGTGTAACGTGCTAGATTTTATTCTATATTTTCGAGCCTGCAGCTTGGAAGTTGAAAGCGCGAGTTATAAATAGATATTTCGAAATAAAATTTCGTATGAAATTGTATGAAATTTTGCACGTAAAAGAGAGAATACATTAATTTGCAATCGCCGCGTATTGGAAATTTCTTCGAGAGAAGATACAATCGAGGTACCGCTTTTACAAAGTGGAGCACGCTACAAAAGCGTCTTAATTAAATTCTCGAGATCGCAACATTATATGCAACGGTGTTCTTTCCTATTTATAATCCTCGCTTCGCCGAACGAAGCCAGGATTCCAGGATCGATCGAGCAGCGTTGAATGTTTAACGCGCCGCTTCGCGTAACGCGCTTAATCCGACTCGCGACGCGATCGCGAATCCGAAGATCCTGCATAATGTAACCGCGTCTTCCGTTTTCGAACGGGCGCTAATTAACGAAAGCGAATTAGTATCCGGCGACGGAGATACCGCCTACTGCACGTCTCCACCGTGTTCGGCGCGAATGTAGCTTTTTCCCTCCGCGACGCGACGTCGGAGTCGAAACCAGCGTGAAAATTTCATTCCGCCGAGTGACGTCGAGCCGTTTTCGGTCTCGGATTCAAGCGCGAGACTTTTGAAAGATGCATCGGAGCGATGTATGCTTCGCGAGTGGCGCCTTAGATAAGCTAATTGAGATAAGGGAAAAGTAGAAATTGCATCTCGGCGAGATTCACTTTGCCTCTGGAATGTTTTTATTGTTGCTTCGGAAGAGTAATCCGGTATAATTACGAGCTAACAGAATCGTTTGTATCCATTAACGTTTCGAGCTAGCGATACGATGTCGTTTGCATTTTCTTTATTTAACTCGTCAGCCCGATGGTCTTTGATTTTTTTCGTCCCCCTCCACTTTCAGGACAAACGTTGTTTCGGAATGGCAATACCTTTTTGAATAATTGCGAGCGCTGACAGATACATTTCATTTACTCGCTATTAATCGGTATTTGAAACCTTTCACGAGCATTTCTTTCATTTCTTTCATTAGCGATATCGCATTTTATTACATCGGATATTTTACATTAAACGGAGCTTGTGAATTACTGTTATTCCGAAACACTCCACATACTCCGATGAAGCTTTTTACGCGATAAATCAGAATGTAATACTTTGTCGAGTTTCACTGAGAGAGAAATCTCATCTTTAATAATACTTATCTCAGATGGTAGTTATTTATGGACGTGTTTCATATTTATGTGGCGTAATTAGCAATATTTCACGAATGCGTAATGCTATTAATTCAGCACAGCTTAATAAGTCGGGAGTAATAACAGCCGCAGGAAAGCAGATGCACGTTCTATCGAGGCGAGGATCAGTTTTTACGGAATGAATAGCATAGCGAGAGGGAGTACATTGCGCTTCACGATAAGCAACGACAGCGCATTCATGGGTTTCTACGAAAATGCGGTGCATTTTCCAAATGCAACTGCGGCAACTACTGACTGTAGAGAAAAAAATGTAAAATATGAAACACGGAAGATTCGTCAGATAGTATTATGAAAAATCTTCTTGACGTTTACATCGATAACTCGATAACGTGCCTTCCTAATTCACGAGTGCACCCTGTCGATGTGCAATTAATCTTCGTCTAGAAAGAACCGTGATATCTGCTGTTTATATTCGCTGCGACGAATCAGAGAAAAAAGCACCGCGGTTTTGCTTATTAATATCGTTATCGTCGTGTTACACCACGATTGCCAAAGAAAAAAAAGCAATATTTTTCGCAATAAGTTTATTACAATTTTTAAGATTTGGGAAAATTTGGGGGGATTGTCAGAATGAATCCGATAATTTCATCGGCTCTCAATTTATTTCTGAAAAATTAATTCAATTCAAATGAATGTTAGTTCAACATCTTAACACGCGGGACTGTAAGGCGCTTCGTATTTAAAGTTTGAATATTTAAAAGAAAAAAAAAAAAAAATACAGGAAATGAAATTGATAAAGTCAGCTTCTTCCGCCGACCGGTTCCGCACGCAACCATTTCGCGATCTACTCGCTTACACCTCGCGAATGAAATATCTACCGAGATCGGCTTATCGAACATCAACTTCGCATTAACGTCACACCATTCTCGATACAGCCCGCGGCGGGCAACTATCATTCGTCAAAGTCAATTTCGCCTCGGAGCCAATGGCAGGAATTAAACTTCTGCTCGCGCGGCACTTCCGCAATAACATCGCACTCAAGCGCGCTGCACGCGCGCGATGTTGCAAAATTAGAAGCGCCGCGTATCGAGATGAGCTCTTTGTCAGGACGTCGAACGTAAACCGCAGCTGCTGGAAGTTATGAATTTTAAGTAATGAGTAAAAAAAAAACCGCTCGCGCTCGTAGAAAAATCTCTAGGCGAGAATATGCAGGCTAGTATGAATCGGCAAAAGTCAGACGTCTATGTATATTTAGAACATAAAATTTTATGGACCAACACAGGAATGTCATTTTATAAGTCACTTTTTTCTACTCGAAGATTTTGACGTTGACGATATTTCATTACATTACGTGCTTTTTGATATACTAATTTGACACCCGACGCAGTGTCACCGAATTCTATATTTTGGCTAGAACGATTTAATTAATATCTCTCCTTTTGCATTTGTGACATTTAAAAAATTACTCGGAAAAACAGTAAAATTTCTCTATCTTTAGCTTTAGATCGACATCTGTCGAGATCTTTCATTCCGTCGTCTCTTGCATTAATCCAAGTTATACACGTCAACGTCGCTCTGTGCAGCCGCGAATAATAGAAAAAAAACCTACACAAATATACAAAACATTATTTTCCAAACCGTTTGAAAATCCGATGAAACGTCACTTACTTCCGTATCGCATCTTCGTTCGTGACGAGGAAGTGTCGCAGGGCAAAAAAAAAAACTCCGGAGTCTCGCCTAATGGAATTAGCTTCCTTGGAGGATACGCAGAGAGATCCTGCGATAGATCGGCGGCGGTTTCGATGTGTGTGTGTGTGTGTGTGTGTGTGTGTCGCCTAATTAATAAAATAAATCAGCCAGCGCGCTTCGCGCCGATCTCCGGAGTGCGACGACCCCAGCGATTAAAGCGGCTGACTGACTAACTGGCTGACTGACGTGGCACCCGACGTCGGCCGATTGTCAAATTACAAGAGATCG
>NW_017304417.1:1132422-1137380 GCF_001594115.1 Trachymyrmex septentrionalis | reverse complement strand
GTGGGGGGGGAGGGGGGAATAACGCGGCGTCGCGACGCCGGCGTCGACGATCGCGCAGAATCCCTCGTCGCCCCCCACCAGGCTGAACTAAGCGCCGCCGATCCCTACCCCTTTCTCACCTGCAACCCTTCCGCGACGGTCCGGCGTTACGTCATTCGAGTCCCGGACTTCGGCGGCGATCGTAGTCCCTCACTTCCGCTTCCGGCTCCCGGCCACGAGGAGTGCTGCGTCGGGGAGATCCAGTTCTGTTACCAGGTAAAGCGCGCCAGTGGCTGACTGACACATCGCCGTAGCCGTTCGCTCTCGGGCTGCAATCTCTCTCTCTCTCTCTCTCTCTCTCTCTCTCTCTCTCTCTCTCTTTCCCTCGTGGCCGTGCTGACGCTTCAATCTCTGGTCCGTATTCATAACTCGCTACTCTGTGTTTATCTACAGTCCGCGAAAAAACCAGACTTTGAGAAACATATCGCGTTGCATTACTTAACATTAAACTAGTGATTAGCTCTTCCTCTTTTTGGATTGTAATCCTATCATCTGTATAAATACTCGCTTATCTTTATATTCCGAGATAACGATTCTTCGATTTAATTTCAGATCGAATCGCTAATTCTCGACACAAGTCGACTTTCTTTCAGTTTATAAAATTAACAAATTAAAAATGACGATAAGTTTGTTTCCTTAAAATTTCAAATTTCTAATTGTTAATAAACAATATTTTCCTCAGAGATAGGATTGTCTGATGAAATTAGTGAAAATATTTCTTTCTTATATTTTTTTTGTATTGTATTTCTCGTTTGCGTAATCATTCTTGCCGGTCGTTTTATTACATTAATAGGGTTTTTTTTCGGTCTTACGCTTATACTTTGTTATTATTGTACTGATTGTGAGATGCAAATTGTGTTACGCTTTTAAATATTAAACGTACAAAGCTAAATGGAATTGCGAACGTATAGAATGCTTATGCGATAAAGAAATGAACTCAAGACCATTTTTCAAAACCATTACGAGATGAAAGTGGAGAACTTGACAGTGGTAGATTGCAGAAAGCCGTAAGATACCTGTTGCACGTTGCGCATTGCTCTGGGGCAAACATGACCAGTACATTCGCTCACAGCAAGACGGCATTTCTCCTCGAATAACTGTCTTATTCAGATATAATAGAGCTGCTACAATCATATAAAATATTGTCTAATTTACATTCCGCATCCAACGTAATTTATCGCCGGCGTAATTTTTTGTATTAACGCAAATACAACAGTATTTGAATTCTTTCGTAGAAAACTTATCGAGAGCCGATGGTCAGGAACTAGCTGACCATCCCGTATAGAAACGTATTATTATACTAGATCGCTGATGCAGGCACTTCGCGTTGCCCCGTAAAGGTGCATTGATAATCGCAAAAACTGCACCTTCGACAAATTTCAATCTTCTTCGCTTGAACCTCGAAACCCTTGGTTGGCGCTGCAAAATTGCAATGTTTTTGCCATTATGCACTTCGTGTAACTTCTGACAGTTAACTGCAGCAGAAACGAGTATTCGCAAAGAATTTTTAGAAGCTTTTAAATACTTATATAGCTTACAAGAGATCTTTGAATCTTCTTTTATTCTAATTTTGAAAAGAAAGAAGTATATTGAAAATATTTATCGACGGATTCGAGATAAGAGTTAAAATTTCGTAATATTAAAATTTGTTAATTTCTAGATTTGCAAGATGTAGATAACTATTGTCATCGAATGTGGAGAAATATGAGGATGTCGGCAGGAGTATTCAATAATGGGAAGCCGCGAATGGACTAATATTGTGGTTTCCGAAAATTTTCTCGCGCAAACGTTCTCGTAATATCCGAAAGCTATAATCGAAATATATAGAATTCCGTATTAGCGGAAAACTGATGCTCTCTGAGCATTCGACGTAAATGTCGCTTTTGCGACACGCTTTTGCAACTTGCGAATAATTGATACACGAGAACGCTTTCCTCATTATACGGGAAAAGCATTAACTGAAAGAGTGAAAGGTTAGTATTTTCCCGAATACTCGTTTGCCTCCAACACCTCACCAAAGCCAGTTTGCGATCTACCGTCAAATCGATCGTACCGGTAGATAGAGTGTTATGATAGTTGTCGGGCCTTATCGAACATTATCAAATTATATATGCAACATTGAATTATATATTGCAACTCAGTGTGTACAAATGACACGAGATATAAATAGTGTATCAAGTTTTCCGTCGCTTTTAATATTCTTTGCTTCGCCTTCGCTCTCTTTTCTGCTAAGCCAGCACCTCTCAGAATGTTCGTTGAGTTCAAGTGACTCACGCAGAGCGGTTATGAATTCGACGAATCGATGAATTGTGTAGGCGATAAATATCGTCTAGTTCTACAATATTGTTGATTTTATTCTGATTCTACCTTTCAGCGAAAATATCTCGATACTTGATGGAGCGAGCCATCTCTCTCTATAAAAAATACCTTTTGAGAAGTTTGTCTCATTTATATGTAATTATTCTCGAGATGAGATTAAGAGATCAAACCTTTTATCATGTCTCACATACATTTTCTCTTACACGTTATCTTTTTTTTTTTAGAAAATATTAGAACGATAAAAGCTGATGCGCTGCAGCTTTGGGAAGAGGAGCGAAAATCTCGATAGAGAGAAGAATCAGGTAAGTGGAAATCTGTGGGGAAAAGTTCGGCAGAGTGGAAAAGGATTTACTTTTCACGTGAGGCATCGATTTAAAATTGGACGTGAAACGTAGTTACCGATATTGCCTCTCGACCGGCTGAGAGATTGCGGTGGCGAGGGAGAGAATGTGAGGGGGAGAGGGAAAAAGATATCGCTGCCGGAGTTCCTCCTCATCTCGACGTCCGATACGTGCGATGTAATAAAATTATGATCGGCCAGCTAGCCCTTCCATCCATTCGTCTCAATCATTTCCTCGCGAAGATTGACGAGTGCGCGGTGTTCCTGCCACTTCCGATTCTCTTCTCTTCATTCTCGGCTCTCGTTTTCTGCCGTGTCTTTTTTCCCCCGCTTGTGGGGGACCTTTTATTGCCGCGTGATTGATTTTAAGGTTCCCATTATAATCGATGTAATACCTGCGCGAGTATTTCTGAAATTAATTTCGATTCCGTTCGCGGATCTCCTCGCCTCGCAATAAAGACGCCGCAGAAACGTGTAATAAAACGCGATTGACGTAATTGCGATCGTTAATCAAGGTGCACTTTAATTACAGGACTATGCTTGATCTCTGCAGTCATCATCTGAAACCTGCGTTACAAATGTCCTGCGACTTCAACCGAGCTCTTTATGCTTTTGATTGTTGCTCAGAAAGCCTTGTTGATAATATTGGCTTTCGGGCAATAATCATAATCACGGAAGAGCTGATGATCATCGTTACCTGCCGATCGTATTATTCAATTGTAGAGAATTTGTAATGTGTTATTGAAAAACAAAAAAAAATTTCACAAATTTATTTGCGTTTGTGTAATAAATTTAAGACTTTCGTAATATGTCTCATAATATACTATATTTTTATGAATGCAAGCGCTGCGAAATATAGTATTTAAACGTAAAATATTTGATATGTAATTGTGAATACTTTAGAACTTTAGTAACTTTGTTAACATATTTATACATAGAAATAAGATATATCGCGATTACCTCTTCTGACAATTGTGTGTGAGAATATTTTTGTAACATGTCGCATTTATGAAGATAATTATGCAGGATGTTATGCAGGAGGATACTTATTGCTGCGTATTAGTAGCGTCTCTTTTCCTTTAAACTCAGTCATGTGTATCAATCTCGTCGTATCAAGAATCGCAGCGTGGGAACTTCACAGTGAGCGTTATATCGCGAGGAAGTACACCATCCCAGATGGTTACGATCCCTTTAATTACAATTATTACAGCGCATTATAGAATACGACGTATGACTAATATTTCCGTAAAGACATTAAAAATAATTGCAATTGGCGTTTATAGTCGTCGAGTGAAACGGGTAATAAGCTAAGTGATGGAAAATAGATTGCTGT
Organism: Trachymyrmex septentrionalis; assembly: GCF_001594115.1. NCBI lineage: Eukaryota > Metazoa > Arthropoda > Insecta > Hymenoptera > Formicidae > Trachymyrmex > Trachymyrmex septentrionalis. The sequence continues at coordinate 1,133,349 of NW_017304417.1, read as the reverse complement.
TGATAATAAATGGGATCAATATGACAGGTAATGACACGCTTATTAATTAAAGCGGAGGTTTTCTTACTCATGACATAAAATGTTTTAATAAGCGCTTAATTTTTTAAAAACATTTCTTTATTCTTTTACTTCTATATTTATATTTGAATACTAAGTCTACGGTAAATTAAAAAGAGTAAAAATTTATGTAATAAATCAAAAATATAAAGTAATAATTGTCGCACAATGCTTAACTTTGATAATATTGATAATTAACTTTATTGGAAATTATTTATATAAATCGTGTGGGTGTCTTATGAAAGCTTTTAAGTATAATTATTAATTTAAATAGAGGAATACATGATTAACGTGTAAAAATAAATTATATATAATTATTTGCTTTACCGCTCAATTATTATTTCTGTCAAAAGAAAATTATAGTTTGAAATGTAATGTCTTATAAATGTTTGACAGTATCGTAAATAGAAATAGCAGGACCTTTTGTGCAGAAAATAAAGTAATGAATTTGTAATAAAATACACATATATGGTATTTTAATTATAACTTTGATAGACGGAAAATGGGCAGTGAATGCTGGCTACGAAATTAGTTAAAATTTAATCCAAGGGGAGCCATGAAAGGGAATTGTTCCCGCAGATTTTAATGGGTTGAAAACTGCGTGACTTGTTTCAGTATACCACATGTATCTAACCCCAAAAATTTTAAATATTATTCTATACATTGTAAAATAAGTTTATTTCGCTTTTTATTATGAAATGCAATATGAATGAAAACATTATAAAATGTATGCGATATATTATCTATTATATTATCTATTTATTTATTAATAATTAAAAAGTATTATTAAAATAAATAGTTAAGATAAGTTATAGACCAGTTATTAATTTAGAACATTATTTTGTGTTATATTTTATCCTATCATATATA
>NW_017304417.1:1126351-1132304 GCF_001594115.1 Trachymyrmex septentrionalis | reverse complement strand
GAAAAAATTGATAAATTTATATATATATATATATAAATTTATCAATTTTTTCTTTGATATTAACATTTTTGCAAACTTTAATAAAAATTTATGAACACCTCAATACATTGCCAAAATATGTAAATTAAGCAAGATATATATACTACATGTATCATATCAAGCTTGCTTTCAAAAAATAAACATGAGAACCTGATTTGATGTCAGATTTTATTACGCTTATGTATATATTTATACATGATACCAACAAATTTTCTATTTCACATTTAAAAGTCCTTTAATAAATATCTCCTAAAATATCGAGAGTGCACAACATACATTACTGAAATATCACTCTGCTACGAGATTTTATTTTTATTCCAATCACAGTTTCCAATAAATTTAATATTGTCAAACAAAACAATAATATAACAGAATATAATCAAATGTATTTATGATTAAAATTGCATATAATCATTGTAATTAATGGATACATTTTCATAAAATTGTTACAAGTTGAGAAAATTCTTAAAACATTGGAAAATTTAATAGCGTAACTTTCTTATCGATTAATTTTCCTGACATATATCAATTTTCAAAATTTTTAATTTTTACTATTTATCGAATTCTTAAAATCACAATTCTTTTAACTACAACTTTAAAAGTTTATTTACAATTTTGAAAGAAATTTTCAATAATTCAAATAAAAACTAAAATTACGATTTCTAAATTTTTATTTTCGGTAAATTTTTTAAGAAGCATATTATATATAATGCAAAAATAAATTTGGGAAAATTAAAAAAAATTTAGATATAGTATTCTGTAACGTAATTATTGCTAATAAATAAAAAAATCTGTGTGTTGTATGTATAATATATATATATATATTAGGTTGTTCGGAAAATAATTTCGTTTTTTCTTATGAAAATAAAAGACGATTTTCAATCAGACGCGTTTCAAATGATCATGAACGGTCGAATTCGATAAATTTAATCTCTCAGCGATCTCACGAGTTGTTATTCGCATCAATTAATGCCTTTATTGTGTCTTCATCAGCTTCAACTGATCTTCCAGAACGTGGTGCATCTTCAACATCAAAATTGCCGGATCGAAATTTTGCAAACCAGTTTTGGCACTGGCGTTTTGTCAATACATCTTCTCCATACACTTCGGATAATTTTTTTCTTGCTTGAACATCATTTTTACCTTTTCGATAGTAAAAAAGTAAAATATGCCGAAAATGCTGCTTTTCACTTTCATATTTGATAGGGCACCAACCAAAAACTACTGCGTAGAATCAATCGAACTTTTTTCACAAGCAAGCCTTGCTATATCAGCTGTCAAAATATATAATGATTATGCGGCTTAAGTGTGAAGTTGGCTGTGAAAAAATACAATAAGTCCTCTGTTGGGAAAAAACGAAATTACTTTCCGAACAACTTAATATATATATATACATATATATGTGTGTGTATATGTATGCATGTAACAAAAACAATGTATAATATTTCCTAATTTTTGAAAATATAATAAAATGTGCATTAATAATATGAAACACTTATAAATATTCCTTCACATTTATTTCCATATATTAAATCAATGAAAATTTTATGTATAATCGCTATTTCTAGAAATTAAAGTTTGTAGATATATAATTCAAATTACATACGTATTCAATAATTAACGTAACGTGCGATTTATCAAATATTAATTTCGAAACAGAGAGAACACATTCAAGATACAATACTATTACAAATCATTATGTCCAATTTATCTCGATGTCGGAGATCACGAAAAATTAATTCCGAAGGATGCATTAGCTCATGTCAGGTTGGTTGGCCGCAAAGTTTCTTTCGCTCGTTTCGCATTTTCTCCGTGAAAATTACACAATTCCTGATGCACGTCGATGTTGGTACCGACAGTGCTTTACCGAGAAGTGCCAAAAAGTCGGCGAAACGAGGGTCGACAGCCAGGAACGAGCAGTCCGAGCATCGTTCGAGATGGGATAACCCGTAACCGACGGCGGGAGAAGGCGAACGACGGGTCCGGCAACAATGCATTATTTAAATTTTAAAAGCCCCTCAAAGTGTCGGCTTAATTCGCCGGTCTTTTACTCTATCTCTAGTTGTGCGATTGGAAACGCGGAAAACCGTCGAGTGAAAGACCTATACATGCGTTGACAAGTACGTAAATGTGCATAATGCACCGGTAATCGTATATCTTTGTTAAGATGGGGAGTAGATTATGTATCAATTATATCTGAAGAGGCATCTTATCTCTTATACAAGTCTACAATATTATCAAAAAAAATTATAATACTACAAAAGATATTATTATGCATCGTGTGAAAAAAATTGAATAATGAAATAACTATCGTATGACATTTGAAAGACGAAACGTGAATAATTTTATTAAGTATTATATATATAGTCGTATACTAAATAAAAATATAAATTTTACTATAATAGTTTCGATAATTTCTCTCTATTTTTGCAATTAGGATTCTGAAAAGTCAGATTAAATCATGCCCTCTTTTTCGAGTTATATTTTGCCTGAAGTGTTTAAAGCAAATGTTTAATTCAAATTCTTAGCTGCAATTTTAAAAAAAATTTCCGATAATTCAAATAAAAACTAAAATTACGACCTCTAAAGTCGATCTTTATTTTCGGTAAATTTTTTAAGAAGCATATTACATATAATGGCAAAAATAAATATAGTATAGTAAATGGTTATAGTAATAAATTAAATAGTATAATAATAAATAAATACAGTACGTTGGATTGCATATTTGCTATAAATACTTAATTTATACATTAATACTTATAATAATGAAAGATCTTTGATACTAGATACGATTGTTATCTCTCAGATGACGATGATGCAGATAGAGCGGAAAAACAATACGCGTATCGCGATTTTGCAGTTGTCGTTCACGTACGTTCGCAAATGTGAAATCTGCATTCGTCGCTGTGAATCGATCTCATCTTTCTATATAATTGCCAATATAACCAGTGCGATGGGAGGAGACACGTTCGTGTGTCAATATGTATGTGTGTGTCGCGAATAATCAAGTATGTACGCGCGCGTCTCACAGCCGAATGCACGCGCGCACACACACACACACACACACACGAGAATGTGGGATTCGCGAATACATACGCGGATACATAGCAAGCTGGAAGCAGGTTGACAGATTGACGTTCGGTCGCGCCTTGTTCAACCCAGCGTCCGATGAATATTTCAGGTGCCGGCTTCACCTGTCAGCTCGCGGATGCCATGCGGCGCGGAGAGAAAGAGCGAATGAGAAAGACGAGCAGCGAAGTAGCAGCAGCACAACCACTACCAGCAGCAGCAGCAGCAGCAGCAGCAACATCAGCAGCAGCAGCAGCAGCAGCAGCAGCAACATCGGCAGCGATCGCAGCAAAAGGAGCAGCCTGGTTGTTTCTATGTATAGGGGGGTTCGCCGTGCCCTGGCGAACTTTCGACCCGAAATGACCCGAGAGAGTTGAAGAAAATGCAGACTCCGTCGCAGCCGATGGATTATCACCTTTTCTTGCTCGCTCTCTCTCTCTCTCTCTCCCTCTATTTTTCTCTTGCGCTGCCATTTGCCATCGGCGATGATGAGTCTTATTTCAGGATACCGATCGATTGTCTATGAATATCAAAGAATTACATATTTATTTCCACGTGTCCTAGTTCGCGCGCCCACTGCCTCTTTCGGGGATGCTGAGGATGTAAGAGGCGAAGGCGAAGAAATGCGGCCATTTCTTATTTATTTCGGTAGTTGTTATTCCCGTTAAACCGTTAGCGCTATTTGACCTGTTCTATTTATTGATTATTGATAATTAGTTGTTAATTATCGAAATTACGTAGTGTGTAATTAACTTGTAGGCTACGGTGTATTATACAGTAATTCGATTTAACGTCGTTTAAAAATAGAAAATTATTGTTCGTATTATGTACAAATATTTTATAAATCACTAAAGTCCTAAAGTTTCAATATCGAGAATTTTATCGAGTTTTTTTTATTGAAATTCATACCGTTTCGAAAACGCTTTTAAAATAAGTGCCTCGTGTTATATTCAAGATCTACTATGTACACTACGGCTTTTTGAATATTAATTGCTTATCGATTGAATAACGTTCTATTATTGAAATTTGCTGGAAGATTCGCACGTGGGATAATCTTAAGTTCATCGATTATTCTTACTTAAGGGCGCATAACTATTAGATATATTTATCCAAAGATGATGTACGTCGAGTTAATGCAAATTAGCATGCAAGATAAATGACTCTCCGCGGATCGCTCATACGACGTAACACGAGATGACTCGACTTTCAATCCGTTGCGTTCATTTTACGGAATCGCTTATCTTGCTGATGTTAAATTAGATTAGTAGACTACTTTGGGACTTGACGTAATTATTACGACGTTATGTATTAAAAGTGTATAGAAGTGATTTTTCATAAAGTCTTCGGTACTACGTCGTGCTGAAATAAAACAAGTCTTATATTGTTTGTATTGTTTGAATGTATATACGGGACACGCGAGGAAACGAGAGAGGAAAAATTGGAGAACTGAGAATTGGCGAGCTGATTTATAGCCGGCTACAAGACGCCTCGCGTATCTCTCTTCGTGGTTTGTCTGTGCGTTTGACATTTGGTGCCTTACGATGACCACGACTGAAATATGAGCCTTCACGTCGCGAACGTCCAACCGTCCGGTCCGGTCTCGCGAAGTGGAGGAACTGGATTTCAGTCATAGAGACGGTGCGCGCACAAAGTTGAAATTGGCACTTACGATGGACGCCCATTGCGCTTTCGCTGAATATTCATATGCCACGGTAAAGGGTTATTGAACCGCTGCAAGCCTGAACCTTGCATGAGCTGAGCCACATAAAGATTATCGCGAACGGTGTCGATCGAAAACAAGAAAATGTGTAATTAATGGCTCTAAATTGTATAGGACTCGCGTCGCTGACATTCTAATGAATTACTTTGTAAACGATCTATTGCATGCTAACTTAGGTGGAATTATTATTAGAAATTGTTGCGTCCAATTTCAAATATTATTTCTCTTTCGTCGATAAAAATAATGCAAAGTTCTTAATTAAAATATTCCAACGTTATCCGTATAATAATATTAATCTGTTGACTAACAGAGTAATAATATAAATGTATTAGAAATAATAAGCAGGGCAGCTCGATCTTATTTCAAATAAATTTATTTAAAGAAAAAATTAAACAGTTATTTAGTATTTATTATTTGAAATAACTTCGTTCTCTGACCTATTTCTTATTTAATACTTTAAATGAGTTTTTGGAACTTATTTTTTGTTTTTTATTTTAAATAAGTTGTATCAGTTTTTTTTTTTACCGATTTTGTATTTTAAATAATTTTCTGGAACCTATTTTATATTTTTACTTTAAATAAACTGTATCAGTATGTCACCGATCCGTCGGTAAAAGTGACAGTGAGTAATTAAATTATAGTATATTTATGATAAAGTATAGCACGTGTGGAGTATAAGATACACCCACATATGATCCATGTTGATTTTCCATTTGGTTCACAAACAAGAATTAATACTATTATAAGTATTAAATATATATAGATGTGTTGTAGCTGTAAAAAAACTGAAACGTTATATTTAGGAATGTATATTCGAATAAAATCATTAAAATATTTTTTATTTACTATTTGAAACATTTATTTAAAATACATATTTCTTATTTTATATTTTCAGTAAGTTTCCAAAATCTATTGTATTTTTTATTTAAAATAAGAAATAGCCTTCGAAAACTTATTTAAAATAAAAGACAAGTTATTTTTATATTTTAAATAAAAGTTATTCTATATTGTAAATAAATAAATGCATTTTTGGGCCCTATTTCTTATTTTATATTTTAAATAATTTCTTGTGACCTATTTCTTATTTAATATTATAAATAAGTTTTTGGAATCTATTTTATGTTT
>NW_017304417.1:1126027-1126271 GCF_001594115.1 Trachymyrmex septentrionalis | reverse complement strand
AGCGCCTTACCGGTCCGAGTGTTAAGATATTGAACTACTATATAATATACACTCATTTAAATTGAATTTATTTTTCAAGTTTTAATATAAACGGTCTCGTTTCCAATCATATTGTTTCTGAAACTTATTTTATATTTTTTATTTTAAATAAGTCATATCAATTATTTTACCGAATTTTGATAAAAAATAATAGGAAGAAGTACATATGAAGAAAGTATATAAAAATAATATAATAATAATGTAA
>NW_017304417.1:1124290-1125927 GCF_001594115.1 Trachymyrmex septentrionalis | reverse complement strand
TGTGTGTGTGTGTGTATAATAATATAATAATATAAATATGAAAATAATAGGAAGAGATACATTAATGTAAATGATTTAAAAACTTTAATATTTTTTTACCTGACAGGTATCATCCCGAATCAAGGGAAATAAAAAAAGATTTGAATGTATCGTATATTTCGGTTTTGGGTAATGTGCTATCAGACGAATTTTCAATCAATCGCAAAATTATACTTGTGGACTAATAATAGCGCGTTTTATCTGCGCTTTAGTGGCATACCTCCTATCGGTATCATAAAATAGCATCGATTTTATTGTCTGTCGTCACAGAGGCGAGGTACGTGATTGTGAGTGTCAGAATAATTTTCGTTAATTAATGAAATAGATTAAAACACGGAAAAGCGCTCTCGACGCTGCCGGACGCGGTCACGTTAGTTGACAGCGCGAAAAGGTATAACGTCGTCTGCATATCCAACGCTAGTCCATTTATAACATTCACTGTAATGTGCTAGTTTATGCAACGCACATACCAAAAATACTTATTGATATAATTGTCATTAAATCAAGTGTCTGCCTCTATTTGAATGACCCATCATTACGATACCCGATCACCTTGTTTATTAAAGAGCCAATATGTCGTTCACATTATCGCTTCTGTGGACTTCAATATTAATTTTATCCGATCATTCTTCGTAATTTCTCGAGTAGAAAATTAGGAAAATAGGAACCGCGTGGAGAAGTTCAAAGGAAAATTAAAATTCTAACATTAAAATTTATAAAATTCCGTATTCATAATTTTACAAATTCATTATTTTATTTTAAATATCCTTGAAACAAAGGGAATATAAAATAATTCTTTTTCCATTCTTATTTTTGTCTTAAAACATTATAAAAGTTCTAAAAAAAATACTTTTCCTAAATTCTTTCAGATAAAAAAAAACTAAAGCTCTTTGTGGCTGGCAAAAAAATTGTATTGTTAAAACACTTGACTTTTAATTCATAGCCCAATTTTAGTGAACAATGTTAAAAAAAAACATATTGACATCGCTCTTTAAGAAACGATTAATGATAGAGCCAGGAGAGAAAGAAATATCGATTATATAACTTTTTCTCTAGCTAGAGCAAAACACGAAAACTTATATATATATATGCGTATATATACGTAATACATAATAGCATGCACACAAAAAATTTTCTGTTTTCAAATTTTCGCCTCGAAGAGATTACATGATCGATACCCTAAAATCTTCTCACGTTGCGCCTTTTATTCTGTCCTGGAGATTTCTTACTTACGAGAAAAAAATCTTCGCCACGTTCGTCTAGTGGCAATGCCGCGTACTATTCATAGATGTGCTATTCTTTTCGAATTTGTATCCATTACGAATATTACGATCATTACGAACAGAAAAAAAACTTTGGAATTTTGATTTATAAATCCCGGTAAAAAATTGTTCATGCATGAATATGTATAAATATGTATAAACATACATAGACACGCATAAATATTCATAAACATGTATAATTATATATGAAATATATCCATACATAAATACATACTCATCCTTTTTTTTTTTATAAAATTACTTTTTGGTGTAATAGAAATAATAATAGTAACGTGAAAACGTTAAAAATAATTAAAAAGGTAATTTTCACAATTT
>NW_017304417.1:1123331-1124190 GCF_001594115.1 Trachymyrmex septentrionalis | reverse complement strand
TTTTTTTCTTAAACAAACAATGTGAAAATTATCCCTTTAATTATTTTTTATGTTTCCACATTACTATTGTATATTTGTTTATGAATATTTATACGTGTTTATGTATGTTTATACACAGGGTTGGAAAGTAACGCATTACTTGTAACGCCTTGTTATTTGTTACTTGTTACTTGTTACTTTTTTCTGTCTGTAACGGTAACGTCGTTACATTTTTATAGTAACGGTAACAAACGGTTAGCTGTTACTTTTACCGTTACTTTAGTTCCCTATTATTTTCTTATTCTACAATTTATTCTTAATTTCTTTAAAAGTATTTTGAAGAACTGAAAAGGATACGGGCAGTAGTCAAGCGCAGAAGGCAAATAATATATCTATGAAACTTCTTTATTCACTAAAACGCGCTTACATGTTTCGGCTCACTTTTGAGCCCTCCTCACAGACAACACAAATTAACATAAATAAACTGTGAATAAAAATTATCTTATCATGGTGAGCTCCTCTACCTCCTTTAAACGTCAAAAAGAGTGGAAAAAAAGACCAAAAAAAAAATGAACGAAACAAAGGAAATAGTGGAAATATCGAAATAGAGAATATGAAAATCTAATTTATCAAAAACCTTAAGATTATAATTAATCATCCCGAAAATAAGGACACCCTGATCACAAATCACAAACTATATCGCAAATATTACTATGAATGATTCAAAAACTGGTTCTCGATATTTTGGCCAGTCAGTGAGGCACTTTTAGTTTTAATTACTATTATTGAAGCTTACAAATGAAAAATTTCGCGTTAATGAAAAATTTTGTAACGTTAATCAAAATGAAAGTTGAAAAGTCATTAAAAATCACGCCAGACT
>NW_017304417.1:1119956-1123231 GCF_001594115.1 Trachymyrmex septentrionalis | reverse complement strand
AACGTTAATCAAAATGAAAGTTGAAAAGTCATTAAAAATCACGCCAGATAGACTCATTACTGCGTACGAACGACACTGACTGACTAGACGTGACAATTCAAACCTTTATAGCTTGTCTATGATGAAAAGTATTTTGTACTTAATATCTTATACTGTGTTCTAATAGGCACTGTAGAAAATATATAATTCACATTACATATACATACTGTACATTTTTGATACGGACAATAAATATTGAAATACACATAATAGTAACTCTGGTGGAAATAAATCGTTGAAATTGCTGAAAATCGCTGAAATCTCTAACAATTGATTCATTTCATTATGAATTACACTGAAATAAGTCTATTGATAAAGATTTTATCAATTTATTTCTACCAAGAAATATTAACGTTTAGAAACAATATATAATCTATTACCTCTTATTATTTAATCTCTAAATTCTTATAAAAATGACTACATTAAAATAACGATATTATCTAAATAAAATAAAGAATTAATAAACCTATAGGTAAGTTTAATGTAGAGAAAAGCTTACTCTATATACAAACTAGTTAATAGAGAATTTCAAGTTTGAATACTTATTTCACATTTAGTATTAAATTAATTATCAGCTAATGTAATTTTAAAATCTAATAACTTACTTCAGCATTATAATAAGAAGTAACGAAAAAGTGACGAATCGTTACTTTTCAAGTACTGGTAACAGTAACGTGTTACTTTTTTAAAATAACGCGTACAGTGTTTATAGATACTATTTATACATATTCATGTATGACAAATTTTTTACTGGAAAAGTGAAACTAATTAGAGTTTTAGTAGTCCTTCAGACTATTCTGACGACTCTTTTCGATAAAGAAAACAAAATAAAATAAAATCATACAACGTTAGATATATGTGTAGCGTGTCAGGTAAATATATACAATGCGTGACATTGTGTGACTACGTGTATTTTTCTCGAGGACTGACCGGCTGAATAGAATCTCGACAATGAGTGCAAACGCATCCGTGAGTCAACTCTTTTCGGAATCTGTTAATAATGACAAGATTTTTACGATTGGAGTCACTGTGGACACAGGTACGATATTTTCGTACCTATTATTCGTGAAACTTGTTCATGAGATAAGGAGAAATCCACGCGCGTCTCTTAAACATAACCTACAACAAAGTCCTACAATAAATGATTTTGTTTACGCAGGTTTCGAATGGGAAGCAATTGACGAATGCAAAGAGAAATTGGGCAAAGATGTTCGGGTGGTTAAGCAACGCGGAAGAATCTATTTTAATATTGATTGGGACGAATTTCCAAAAGTATTCTTCTACACAACTTAGATTTTTTTTTTTTAATGTAGGTGCAAGAATCATAATATTTATGTTTTTTCATATATGTTACAGATTCAAGAAATGAGATCGATAGATCACATATTTATAGTAGCTGAAAATGGAAGTTTATCATTTACTAATGACAAAGAATCAGACTTATTACATATAAGAAGTTATAACTTGGACATACTTTCGAACTCAGATAAAACATGGAAGAAAACTCTTGAAGCATGGAAATGTGCAACAAGTTTCAAGGGAAAACTTTATCCAACGATTGAAGAATACGTCGAAGCTAAAAAGGAAGATCTTATAGCCAAAACAGAGATGTTAGAGATGCGTAACAAAGAAAAAGAAAAAAAAGATCCCTATGATTGGAATGTATCAGAGATGAAAGAAGAGAAAGGGAAAAAAAGGGGTCAAGATCCTTTAAAATCCCAAGAGAACGATGTACTCAAATATAGAGTAACATGTGAGAGGAGTGGTAAACATGCAGTTGAATCTAAGGATGTTGCTAAGGTTATCGGAGAGGTATTACAGGACAAGTTTCATTGGTTGGTTGATTTGTCCATGTATCATCTAGAAATTGTCTGCAAATTGATAGATGGTATGATAAATGAGAATAGACTAAGGCCTGGTTGCACCAACGTTACTTTGATTTTAAGCGAAACTTAAAACTCTCTCTATCTCGTTTTAAAACCGAAAAGAGAACAGGGACAAAAAGAGTTGTAAGCCTTACTTAAAATTAAAGTAACGTTGGAGCAACCGGGCCTAAAGAGAACAATTTTAACAATTTTACGAAATGTACACATATGAAATTTTATAACAATACCTTCAAGAGAATCAATTATATATGAATAATGAGAGAAGCTGAATACTAATTATTTCTAAATATTTCAGATCAATTAATAACGCATTTACGAGTAACGCACAAATCCAAGCATCACAGAAATATCATAAATTTTGGACCAACTACTCTTAGATCAACTATATGTTACAATTTGCTAAAATTGGCAAATCCCAAGCTAGGAGATATAATAGTAGATCCTATGTGCGGGGGAGGTTCTATTCCTATAGAGGTATATTGCATGTTTACAATAATAAAATTAATAGTTGATTCAAAATTCTATTCAAACAATTTCAGGCAGCATTAGCTTTTCCACATTCATATGTTTTATGTGGCGACAATGATTCCAGAGCTACAGATAGAACAAAGTCAAATATAAATGCTTCAGCAGTTACATGTAAAATAGATCTCGTACAATGGACTGCTTCAAAATTGCCATTCAAAGATTCTTTTGTCGATATTATTGTTACTGATTTGGTATGGAAATTAATCATTAAAAATTTTGTTCCAACATTATAATTAATTTTTACATATTTTTACACTTTTTCATTAAAAATGATCATTTTTCTAATAATCTGCAGCCTTTTGGTAAAAGAAGTGGAAATAAGTCATACAACAAAATTTTTTACAAAAAATTTTTGCTAGAATTTGGTCGTATAGTAAAATTAAACGGACGAGTAATTCTACTCACTTACGATAGAAATAACTTTAAAGACGTAAGTTTTTATTATAATTATTTATACCAATTAAAATATGAAAGAAAAGAACCGAAGCAAAATATTTTACTATAATCCGAAAATAAATTCTATTCATTTTTAGGCTCTGATGGCAGCTGGTGATTTATTCTGGGTGATAAAAATAATTGGTGTAAATGTGGGAGGCCTTCCAGCTGTAGTTTATGTTTTGAACCGCACTCAAGTAGCCCTTAATTCATTCAAACCGCGTGTGGCCAAACAGTATAATTATCAAAGAGACAATAAAGACTTATTTCATTCGACTAAAAAGCCTTTGTCCAATTAGACATTTTGCTTTCATAAGTATTGTGATATAAATATTGTGAATTCATATTTTTGTACGAAGAAATTAATAGAATTTATTTAGCATATAT
>NW_017304417.1:1115380-1119856 GCF_001594115.1 Trachymyrmex septentrionalis | reverse complement strand
CCATCTCATGTCTGCGACCTTGTATAATCCACTCGTAATCTCCATATTTACTGTCGAATGTTCCATGTTGTAGTGATCTTAATTTCAAAGTAAATCGTGGACCCAATTCTCGTAATCTTGGTTTTCCATTCTCGAGATTAAATTCGTACCTGTAAATTCGTTCAATTAGATTTAAGTACAACAGAAATATGGTTTACATTGATGTTAATTCTAAGTTTTATAAGTTACAGTTATTTTTGTTAATAATAAAATAATATAAAAAATAAAATCTATATAACTTCTTTAATTTTAGAGAGATGTTTTTATATATAGAAATTACATGAATTTTACTAAAATATTTTAAGAAAATTTGTAGAATTAAAAAAAAATTAAAAGCACTATAAAATCACCTATGATGTCTAAAAAATATATAATCTCTTTGATTATGAAATGTCACGGCTCTCCTTCCTTTAAATTCTGGCTGATAATGAAACAAGGCTCCTAGCATTCTGCCAATGGTGAAACCTAAGCGTGTGGTGAAGTTATTGAGAATAACTTCTGGCCTATGTTCTGTGATCTCCTTATGGTTGCGCTTTAAATCTGTCGTTAGTTTAACATTACTGAGTTTGAAGTGTGCAGTAGGACCATCTGGCAGATGAATGATTAACATTCCATCTAACAATTGTTTAAGGAAAACTATTTCAAAATAACTTAAATTTAATCAGCTTGATATTTTATATAATTGTGTATAATTAAAATTTGTCAATTGTTTTTTAAATAAAGCTTCCTAAAAGCTTCCTAAAAGATTTCTGATGCCTCTAATAATTTTCTATCAATTTACCTATACAAAATATATTATACAGTGGATAAAGTATTAGCTTATTACAATACCTATAAATGACTTATTATACTATCAGTTTATAATGTTGTAAGGATACTTGGTTTGCATTGATCTTCATTAACAATGATTATATCTGTAAAGTTTCGGGCGGTAGCACTTTTGACAATTTTTTTAACGCCAGAGCGATTTCTATACAGCGAAATAGAATTAGGTATCATCCTTGTAAGTTCTCTGCCAAAAATTCTTGTTTTCCTGTTTGGATTATCAGCATATGTAATGAGGACTTTAGGTTCATACTCTTGTCTATAGTAGGCAGCAAATTCATCATGTTCACAGTCAAACTTGAGCTCCTCATTCGCCTCATCATCCAGATTACCTACTATCATAGTCTCATCTTTCTCTCGTAGGCTCTCTAAAGTGTGCGGCACCTGTTTCGGAGCGCCCGACTGTATCCTCGCCTTCTTCGCCGCTTTCTTTGCCTTCGCTCGTTCTTTTATCAATTCCTGGCATTTCTGGTACCTCACAGCTTTGCATTTGATGTGGTTGAAGTTACTGTCAGACGGCAACAAAACTTCCGAAGCTTTATCCGTTGACGTGCTCGGTTCATCGTTTGCCACTTCATTTTCCTCCCTGGGTCGACTCAGAAGATTCTTTCGCAAAGTTTTAATCTTCATCTTGCACAACTTTTTGTATTCTTCTTCTTTTTTACTCTGTATGGATTTCTGACTCACTTATAAGGTCACAGTACTGTACGATGAGATGGATCAAGTAGATCCAGTGAATGCTTCCTCAAAAATCAAGTGAGAGGCTACACGTAAACTTTTTACATTAAAATTAAAATCGTAACCGTTCGAGAGTGCACTTTCGCGTCTCTAACCTATCAATTCTTTTAAAGTTACCACATGTTTATGACGAGATTCCTGAGCGCACGCAGTGTCGCCAATATGAGAAACCATAGGGTAAAAAGGAGGCGCTTTTATCATTTAGTTCTTTGTAGTAATAAACTAGATGATCATTAAAAGAACAATCTACAATCAGAATTTATGACGAAAAGGATAATTAAAAATACAAATATAATTTTTGACCTTATCATTTACAGATTCTATTCTTTTCATAAGCATAATATATAACGTATCTGTACAAAAAAATATTTCTCTTTTCCAAGAGTATGTCATCTCGCTATTTTTCCAAATTATTTTTTTACAGGTGACATAACAATGTGTATATGTTATTTTATAAAATAAGAGTAAAGTTCCCTACATGATGAAATAATGCAAAAAATTCAAGGTAGTTTGAATAACTAATTACTTTTGTCCTAAATACGTTTTATATACATATCACTCTCTCATTTTGGCTATAGATCTTATGTATGGGAGTGATTCACTTGCACATTGTAATAATTGCTCACTGTCAATCACAGCGACTTCTGAGTGATTTTTTTTTCTAGCGCAGTAATTGACTTCTGCGCAATCGACTCGTGTGCAATTGATATATACTCCTTATGTACCATCATTTAAACTTCAAAATTATCCACAATACAAAAAATACTGCTATAGAAAAAAGAAATAAATATAAAATATAATAATTGTGGCCCGCCTTTGCTAAACGCAAAACACGTGCTACAGAACCAGATAAGGAACCACTTGTTCTATCAAAATCGTCATCCTAAAATATAAATTTGTATTATTTACTATGTATAACATAATACATAAAATTATGTTAACGTCTTAAAAAAGCTCAACTAACCATGCCTTTTAGCATTTTATCTTGATATTTGACTTCCGTGCCAATGTCAATAGATAATGATTTTAAAGCATGAATTTTATCCTTCAGTTCTTCAGTCATCCTTTCATTCTCGTCTTCCATAGTATTATGAGATGTACTTGGTAATGGCTCATAGCCATAACCTCCTTGAAAAAGTAAAAATTATTTATATAGTTTAAAATAAGAATTGATGTATTTGTTAACAATTGACAATTTACCTGAATGAGAACGTCGCATTTTGTTAGCAATCTTGATAGCTTAATAGATGAACAGATACAGAAGAAAATTATTGTCTCACAAAACACCTTTAAAAATTGAGAAATATTTCAATCTTTTTTTATTTAGAAAAATACATATTGTCAGTTCAGTTATTTATGCTTATATAAATATAATACTTGTAATACAAAATAGACTTACTCAGTTAAGTAAATAATAAAAATCATTTAAGTAAAAATATGTTTTCCACGCAGATAAATTGTATTAAACGACGATACTTAAACTGAAAATATTCACGTTATAAATATAACCTCAAATAAACGACACACACATTCGTATTAATCATTTAAAATATATGTTCAAAGCTTTTCAATACAATAACATTTTCAATTTACCAATTAAATAGAAAATGCAGACAGCCGGAGAATAGAAAATATGTGTCAATACACGTCAACGTCACGCTCGTAATGCATCGCGTGACGTATATCGAAGTGAAGAGTATCGATACTATCGATGATTGAGAATAGGTCTGTTTTCTGTGGCTAAACTAGTGTACACTTTTGGAACTTGAAGTGAGACAGATATGTTTGATATTTGTTGAAAGTGAAAAAGAGAGTGCTAGTGTAGTCTAGTACAGGAACAGAAAAAACCAAATATAACATAAGTACTAACTGCTATGACTAAAAAGTTATGTTAGGTCACCAATAAAAATAATTATAATTTTAAGATTTAGTATTATCCTGATGTTTCTTAAATAATTATAAATTAATTTTTATACATGTTGGTAAAGAAAAATTTATATTGACAGTCAATAATATCAATGCTCTACAAATATCTTTAAAATGATTTTGCTTTTGCTATATAACTATAGCAAATATTTAAATACGAGAGTATTAATTAATTTGGTATATATATATACAAGGTGTCTCATAATTCACCCGATAACCCTCGTGGGTAGGTAGCTAAATTGAATCGAAAAGTCCTCTACTATTTTGCAATTTTCGCAATAATTAACAAGATTATATATTAATTACTAAAATTTGCCAAATATATTGGTTTCCAGTAATTTTTTTCTCAAATACTATCATTATTATAGAAAAATTGCAAGAGACAAAAAATTATTTATTTTCTTCTCATAGAATGCCAAGAATTTTTTTTTTTCAAAATTTTTTATCAACTTTTTAGTACTGCATTTTCTTATTTGGCAACTATTTTTATCAACATGAGAAAATACGGTATTAAAAAATTCTGAAAAAATTCTCAGAACTTTATGAGAAGAAAATAAACAATTTTTGTCTCTCGCTGTTTTTTTTTTTTGTAAAGTTGATAGTATTTGAGCAATAAACTATTAAAAAACAATATTCAGCGATTTTTATAGTAATTATAATATCTTGACAATATTACGAAGATTGCAAAATAGTAAAAGACTTTTCGATTCAGTTTAGTCCGCTCTATCTACACATAAGCTTTGTCAAAAAGTCATTTACCAGACGTCCTGTATATATGTATGTATAATTAATTAAATATATACATACAGAATGTCAAAAAGAATTCAGTGATATGTCATCAATTTTGAATTCATTTTCAGATGCAAAAAGAATTCTTTTTCTGAAAAGTTCTGAAAATAATTCTTGTTGCATCTCAGCAACAAATAAACTCAGAATTGATGACATTTC
>NW_017304417.1:1085318-1115280 GCF_001594115.1 Trachymyrmex septentrionalis | reverse complement strand
TGAAAATAATTCTTGTTGCATCTCAGCAACAAATAAACTCAGAATTGACATTTTACTGAATTCTTTTTGAATTCTTTTGAACTTTCTGTGCTATATGTGAAATAAAATGTAGGCGCTCCACACAATCAAGACATAGGTACAGAAAATAGGAATAGGAATAGAGAATAAGAATTTCAACTTATCAAAAACTGTACATTCTATAGTACATGGTTTCTAATTGGTTCAAATTTTTATTGTCTATTTCTATTCCTTGATTGTGCGAAGCTTTTTATGCGTCGTCTGCTACAATACACGGAGTAAGAAATAAGAGTAAAAAATTGACCGAGAGATCACAGCCGATTATTCTTCTCACATTCGACTGTGATTGATCAATTTCTTACTTTTACTTCTTACTCCATGTATTGTAGACGACGCAAAACATATATATTGACATCTCTGACACTATATTAGACTGAGAAATAGTAAAAGATTTCAATTGAAACAATTTTTTTTTATTTTCGGCATAAACTCCACCTCACAGAGATACGTATTAATGCGTATACTTACTCTTCAAAAAAATAAAAAGATTTTTGAATCTGTAAAAGAGGAAAAAATAATTGTTCTACAAAAATTGCGTTTAGTCGATAAAACGGATGGTTTTAGCAGTTAGATATCAATATAAGCTAGATTTATAACTAATTTTGCAGATTTAAAAAAGATACTTTTAATAGATTGGTATTCTCATAACAGGATGTGATTTTCATATTATATTTATAAAAATACACATCAGAAAATTCGATTTAAAGTCAATGATAAATAACGGGCAGCTTTAATTCTCTGTAAAAAATTATACAAGTGACATTCTATTAAATTAAAATGTAAAATCCAAGTATTACTATTATTTTTAATTTTTATATATAATAATATTTATATAAGTATATATTCCTATTGAAGAACGTTCCTATTCTCATCTATAAATACAGCTTTAAAAATTGAATAAAAAAGGGCATTTAGGAGTCGGGCGCGGAAATTGATGCGCAAAGTAAAACGATATAATTTTTTAAAAATTTTGTATGTACAATGTACATATATATATATATATATATATATATATATATAAATGTATTTCGAGCTATCTTATTATATATGTTTCAGCTCATTTAATTTCTTCAGAATAAAATTGAAAAAAAAATATCTGACTCTAATATCATTACTTTAAATTTATCAAGTTTGTAATATTACGGCTTATCTAATGCCAATAAGAAAATATAAAAAAAAAACACAATTTTTTGTTTTCAAAAATTTTGTCCAATAAGTAATTTTAATAGTACAATTTGATGTCTATTTAAAACTCTTCTAAGTCTTGCCAAGCGAATTGTTAACGTACTTCGTTATCTATAATGTAGTTGATAGAGTATATTTTAGATGATCCCTAGTGGTCTTTATATTTTTTGTTGCGACATTTATCGTTATATTCTTGATATTTCATTCTTATCAATTTATTCATATAAATATATTAAAGAGCACGAGCGTAGCTTGATAGACAGCACGCGAGTCTACCATGCTAGACTCAAATTCGATCCCTGGCAGATCCAAGAAATTTTTCACGCCCTTGTAACTCTTCTTCAGTGATCTGGCAAACCATCAAGAGTATTTATTGCCAAGAAAACGGAAGGACAACTGGTTAGATAGAGCCTCCACGAAACATATATATACCGATCACAAACAAAATCTGACTTTGCAATACCAAGACTATTTTCAATCTATTATTATTCTTTAGTCAGCGTTTGTCTGTCGTGACAGTTACATTTATTTTTATCTCGAGACGTATTTTAAATATATTTATATACAGGGCTAGGTCTTATTTCAAATAAATTTATTTAAAATGTATATTTTAAATAAAGAAAAAATTAAAACGTTATTTAATATTTATTATTTTAAATAACTTCTCCTGACCTATTTCTTATTTTACATTTTAAATAATTTTCTGGGATCCGTTTTATATTTTTTATTTTAAATAAATTGTATCAGTTATATTACCGACCCGATCAATAAAAGTAACAGTGAATAGTTAAATTATAGTATATTTATGATGAAGTATAGCATGTGTGGGGTACAAGATATACCCACATATGATCCGTTTCAATTTTTCACCTGTGGTTCGCAAAGTTAATACTAGTAAATATTAATTATAGGCTATAGTTATAAAAAAAAACTGAAACATTGTACTTATAAATGTATATTTAAATAAATAAAATCATTAAAAATAGAAAAATAGGCTCGTGTACATACGCAACGTAATAATAAGTCTTGACTTATTAAAAATCATTAAAATATTTTGTATTTGAAACATTTATTTAAAGCACATATTTTTTATCTTATATTTTAAGTAAGTTTTCGAAAAACAATTTCTTATTTAAAATTTCTTATTTAAAATAAGAAATTGCCTTCGAAAACTTATTTAAAATAAAAGACAAGTTATTTTTCTATTTTAAATAAAAGTTATTCTATATTTTAAATTAATGTATTTTCGGGTCCTATTTCTTATTTTATATTTTAAATAATTTTTTATTTAATACTTTAAATAAGTTCTTGGAACCTATTATATATTTTTTATTTCAAATAAGTCGTATCGGTTATTTTACCGAGCCCGGCTTATATATAATTTTAATTTTTTATATACACTATTAATTTTATATCATAATCAACTTATTTCTACATTGATCGTAATATCGCTATTTTACTTATTGACTATTGCACTTTTACAAACTATCACACTAACTTTTAATATAAATTAACGAACGTCTTCTTGACATGCGAAACATAACTGTATGGTACCTTCGGTGAGTTTTTTTTATCAGAATGACATATTTGCTTGTTTTTCATCATCGTACAATCCATTTAATTTATTTCTAATTTGACTTTTTACATCGGCAAATTTTGAACAACCGCTTGCGAGCAATGTCGGTCTCTCTGTGAAACATTTCTTGGTAATAGCAGTTAGACAACTGGTTATTTAAAATTTGCTGATGTTCTGATAAAAAAAATTAGAAATAAATTAAATGGATTGTACGATGATGAAAAACAAACAAATACATTACTCTGAAAATAACTCTAGAAAAAAAAGTCACCAAACTATATAATTATGTTTCGCATGTCGAGAAGATGTTCATCAATATATATTAAAAGTCAGTGTGATGGTTTATAATAAGAAATTGTAATAGTCAAAAAGTAAAATAGTGATATTATGGTCAATGTAGAAATAAGTTGGTCATGATATAAAATTAATAGTATATAAAATAAAAATTATAAGTATATTTAAAATGCACCTCGAGGTAAAAATATATGTAACTATAACACTTATTGAAGAATAATAATAGATGTGAAAATAGTATTGTTATTGCAAAGTTAGATTTTGTTTATGATCGGTATGTATACCTTGTGAAAATCTTCTATATTTGTTTGGAGATTAGGATTGTTTTTTTTTGTTTTTCGATGTTTAAACATTCTATAAATTTAAAATATGTAAAATATAACATGTAATATATTTATCTGAAAAATGTAATATATTTATATGAAACATATAATATATTTGATTTTATAAATTAATTACAGAGTATATTTCTCGTTGGAATTTTAATGTTTAAAAAATTTTTTTATATTTGACTCTTATTTATATATATGACCTATATACTCTTTATATTACTTTTAAAAAAATTGTTATTCTGTTAAGAAATATTTTTTTCTTATAACATACATATTAGATCGATTGTAGACAAAGGGCATTTAAAGAATCGTGTTTCAGAATATTATTAATAGTATTATATATTAAATATAAAGGCACAAACAATAAAGGAGTACTTTTCTACTTTCTATAAATTCTTACGGTATCAAGATTTTTCATACATTGTCTACACGTTTGATATACAATTATATATCTCACGCCAACAATCGCCATAAAATTACTCTCGGAGATGGAGAAACACTTACGATAATGTTTAACTATTGATCTTTCTCGAACTTAAATAATTTAATTATAACTCTATTCACAACCTTATAAGAAAAACGTTCACAATGTATTTATTCTTCTTTTACGTAAATGGAACGCTATTATTCTCAATGCTCGTGTTGATGATTCATTCGGCTAAATAGACATATATTTACGTCGATATGATCATATATAAAATTCTCGATATTCTCGAAAATTGTTAACAAGTTTAAAAACATAATTTTCTTCGTAAGTCTTTCGATACGTTTTACAACTAGATATACTGCTTTTATACAATTTTCACTATCTAACATTTTTATCTCAACATAGAACAGTGATAAGTACGTTTGATGTCGCTCGCGAATGAAAACACAATGTCAATTGTTGAATCGTAAAATTCTCACACTCTTATAACATATACATTTATTACATATATCACTACGTAATGTTTCTCTACGCATATCGGTGTATCTATATATCGTGTGTACATAAATAATATGTATATATGCACACGACATTGACGATTTGATCCCAAGGAGTAATTTGAGATTAGGCCTGAAATTTGGATGTATTAAATATTGTATAAATTTCTACCGTAAGAAATTCGGTTCGACGATTGTTCTTTTTGGAATGTTCAATGCCACAGAGTCAAAAAGAAAAAAAAAACAAAAAGGTTTACCAATTTTCTTTGCTGTGGATTGTATCGTCATGGATATTAATTATTTTGTACTTCCACACCCTGTCTAAGAGAACAATTGTATTCCTCAAGGATGTGCTATACAATCAAAATCGTATAAAATTTACGAAGGATTTATGAAAGATTCGTCAAAATGCCTGATAGCACCTACACTGGACTATTATTAAAGATTACTGCTACAAACTAAACTACAAGATTTTTCCAACGTTACCCTGAATAGATATATACAGTGTTGAGCATTGTTCTTGACTTCCTAAATTATACAATACAGTTCTGTCGAAAGAAATCGATCGTTAGGCAAGAGGACTTCAATGTATCGTCGTATGTTCTCAGTATGATGTATATAACAATATACATTATAAATATAATCATAACTTATAGGAGAATATAAAACAGACTATATAAGAGAAGAGTTATACTTAAATATAAAGCTCCAGTTATACTGTGACTCTCGCTTGCCAATTACTATACGTTTTAAATAATGTGTGAAAAGAAAAATCATGATGGATGAATTTTAAGAAAATCGTATATAAAGGATCTGCTATTGGAATTATTTGGAATATTTCGATGTGTTCAGAGAAACGCTGGACGAGTGAATACGTCGCGATGGTGCCGGGCTAGCTGGAGCCGACGGAGATGGTCCAGTGGGCGTTGTCGGCTTGGAACCTCTTCTGCTTCGTCTCAGAGTAGAATATGGGCTAATGCCCCGATTAACGTGCTCATGAGCATAAAGTAGCACTCCGATATCCCGATTACCCGCCTCCAGGGCGATCTTCAGGGCCGAACTGCCATCTACATCGACGATAGATGGATCGCAGTCCGGATGTGCAAGGAGCAACCTCACGATCTCGGTGTGGCCGTGTTCCGCTGCGCACATTAGCGCGGTACTACCGTCTTCATCCTGGATATTAACTGCTGCTCCAGCATCTAGGAGCAGTTGCGTCATATCCTTACGTCCGTGCGATACTGCCAACATCAGCGCAGTTTGCCCATGCTGTTTGCACAGAAAAGAAATTAGAGAATTGTAAATATATTTCACAGAAAGAATAAGAGCAAATTTGCCTTATTATTTTCATAAATATATAATGTGCTTCTATTATATTTATTATAATGTAGCTGAGCTTACCAATTTTGCTCGGATGTTGACGTCAGCAAGCTGGAATAATCTATTCGCTACCGAGGCGTGCGTGGAATTTCTGACTTCTGCCAGAGCAGCTAACATCACAGCCGTGTAACCAGCCACGTTCGCCTTATTAATATCGCAGACTTTCGAATCTAACAATATAGACACCACGTCGAAATTGCCATGAGAGACCGCATAGTGCATCGCTGTATTTCCACTGGTGTCCGTCATATTGACAATGTACTCCAGCAGAGTGCTGGAGCATTCCTCAAAACGGTCCAAATAATCCTCGACATCTAACGGATTCGCGCTAGATGTGCTGGATATTTTGAACCATTCTTGTTGTATAATATTGGTAGCATTTTTAAGCTGATGAGAGATATTTCTGCTGGGTGATTTCTTGATACTGTCGTTGAGCACCTTCATGGCGGCCTGCATCTCCTTCGAGGGCTCAACCTTTTTCCTAGGCTTATCTTGAATTGGTTGAAACAAAGCTGATTCTGGTAGCTCGGACTTCTCCTCGTTATCTGTCTCCTTCTCCACGTTACGCATCTCTTCTGACACAATCTTCTCATCCTTGGTTTTTTCGGATTGCAATTGTTGAATGCTGCGACACAGTCAAGAAGAAACATTTTTTTAAATATCTATTTCAAAATACTTGGCACAGATACATATAATACTTATATACATATAACGCTTATCTGATTAATTATTATTTCTTTGTACCTGCTATGTAAGGACAGTTGCAAAGTCTATTCAATAAAATTAATATAATCTAATTAATGGAATGTTGGCATAATCGAAAAGGTTGAATTTCAAATCTTAAATAAGAAAGATTTATAAAATATTATAAAAGTATCGTTAAGTTATTAATATTAAAATATTAAAAATTCAACACAATACTGATGCAATTAATGACAATAAGTATGATGCTGTAAATAGAAGTAAGATAGTGGAAGGAGGGGAAAGTTACCCTTCCGTGGCCGGACAAGGCGAGATATCGGAGATTTTGAGATCGCTAAATAAACGAGAGGTGGTTTGCTGTTGCATCGATCTGTCCAGATCGAAGATACACTTATTCGTTCACCATTGCAAAACCGCCAATACGACGTGGGACGCGCACCAATATCTGACGCTTCGACACTTTCGTCGCGGTATTTACGTGATTGTTGTGCCAGGAAGAGCACTCGATGACGCATTCGACACGCGCGCAACCATGGACTCAAAAACAACAACAAACTATCTCGGCACGCTTGACAGGCCCGAAGTACGTCATACGCGGCTCTGTAATTGGCTTCGTGCTATCCTTTTCCCACCCTCTTTTACGCGAAACAACCCCCTTCGACAACAGCGACCTTCGACCACGGAAATAACAGATGGCGTGGAGCGTAGTCAAGCGGGAAGGGTAGATCGAGTTCTGAAGGAGTGAATACTTTGATCTACTCGTTTGTAAAGTATAAAGTTTAAAATTATACAATAAATTTAAACTTGACGCAATTTACAAGAATAATTATCTACAATTTGTAATTTTCTCCAAGTAAATAATAAATATTCCATAAAGCTTCATGGAGTAAAATAATATATATTTAACAATAAACGATATTGTTAAATTAAATATATTATTAAAATAATTTATTCTCCCTAATTCATCGTTTTTTTTTGCAGAATAATTTAGATACGGTTAATTTATTTTCTGGAGAATTAATAAAGATATAGGGTTGTAATCCCTAAATCTTTGTTAATTCTCCAGTATCCCGTAAAAGATAAGATAAAATAAAGAGTAATTCCAAATGACTAACCGATTGCTACTGTCGTACTGCTCTTTATTGTCCACGTCGTATCTAATCACACCGGCGGCTGGTATTTTTGTGTAAGTGTCCTGGCGTTTGAACTGTCTTCTATAATCGCTGGTGTTTAGAGGAATATGGGACGGCCTCGGAATCCTGGATACCATATTGCTGTTCTGATGATTCAGGCTGTTCTCTGCATTGTTCGCTATCTGCTTCGCCAAACTTTTGATTGTCTCCTTGCAATTGTCGCAATAATTCGCCGCGCAAGAGATCGAGATGTGCGGCCTCACAGAATCACCGACCGACACGTCGACCAACGTCTTCTTCATCGTCGAGGTACCAAAATCTCGGCACTTTGGCGTGAGACCGGAAGTGTCGGTGCCGCGAGTGGTGGTTTTTACCAAGTCCTCCACCATCACCGCCACCGACTTGCTCGCTTTTGTCTTCATTCGCGTGTCACCATAGTTGAATGAATGACTCCTCAAATTTATCCAGTTCAACGACACAGGCGGCTGCACTGGATCTGGTCCAACGCCTATGCTTCTAATGCAAGAACCGAGTTTGACTTCGATCCCGACCTCCGATGTTATCGGCTTAGCAGTTACGCT
Organism: Trachymyrmex septentrionalis; assembly: GCF_001594115.1. Lineage (NCBI taxonomy): Eukaryota > Metazoa > Arthropoda > Insecta > Hymenoptera > Formicidae > Trachymyrmex > Trachymyrmex septentrionalis. The sequence goes on along the minus strand of NW_017304417.1, from coordinate 1,107,095 downwards.
CACATGTGAGCGCATTCTAAACTGTTCCGTCACTTGGACCGACCGATCCCGCTTCTCAGCGACTTTCGGCGTTTCTGGGCTGCATTGAACGCTCCTGGAGGAAGTATCTTTCACCAAACTGTTCTTGTAATTCCTTAGAGCATGTTCCACAAGCAATTCAGCATCTTCCTTCGTTAGAAGATCCTTCATACTTAATCTTGTTGTTGTGCCGTAAGAACGCTTTTTGATCTCCTTCTTCGCTTCCGGTGCAATATCCTCAATTAGGAAGTGACTGTACTCAAGACTCCTGGATTTGTTTTCCGTATTGATACCGAAGTCTCGCGTTTTCTTTATGGTTTTGCGAATAATCACATTGTTCTCGCTAGGCGGTATCGATTCCACTTGAAGCGGAGTTCTCGTTAATTGCTTTTTTCGTACTCCCGGCAGGACCTCCTCCAGCATCAGTTGACTGCGGGTCAAACTCGATTTCCAACTGCGATGCTGGGAATCGTAAAGGTTCGAGAGATTTGACGATGTTTCGTCGATCAATACAGTACTCTGGTCTTGGATCTCGGGCATAATCTCCTCGATTCGCAAATGACTTTTTTGTAGCGATGGTTTGATCGGTGTGCTTGTTATCATACCGACGTCTCTCGTTCGAACCTGTACGCGAATAATTGTTAACTCGATGCAATGAGTTTTGATAAATTTGAATATAAGTTATTAAAGCATATTTTTGTTCGGAATTATATTTATATCTTCTTTTAAACACTAATTAACTTCGATGTAATTGCTACACAATCTTACATAAAATAGCGCAATATTGATTTTGAATTATACATTGTTAATCGCTTTAAATATTACGAACCATTGCATACCGAGCAAATTATATTGCCGATGACATATCTGGGAAGTTTCAAAAAGAAACGCAGCATAGTATTAAAGAGCGGATACATATTGTAATTAATATTTTTATAATCTTCAATCTCTATCTATTTTTGAATATTTATGAGCAATATGTACGCGCGCGCTTGACTTTGACGATGTAAGAAAATGACACGGCAAAATAATATATCGCCATTAAATTCCGATTTTCACTTCTAATTAGAGAAGCAATCGATGCTCATTTCAGGATATATATAAATCGGCGAATAATTTAGTGAGAGATTCTAACTTAAAAAAGAAACTAAATATGTAATCTAAAAAAATTGTATACATTAAATAGCATAGAAGTTCGTTTAAATTAATTTTAATATATAATATTGATTATCTTTAATCCTAATTTAATTAGTTCCTTATTTATTTATTTTATAGAATTATATTAAAAATAGATCAATTAAATTCATGAAATTAGATAATAAAATATTTTAAAAATATATAGTAAAGTTCAATAAAAAGCCATTGAAATTAATAAATTAATACATTAAAATATCAACAAAAAATATAATATAAATTCTAAAATATTTAATTAAATATTATAATAATTTTAATAACAAATATTTAGAATTTCAAATTTTTGGTAGATATCTTTTGGAAAATCTATTTGAATAAATAAATAGTTTGCACGATGCTTAAATAAGAACACAATTCTTACCGGTTGGTACGATACCCCGACATCCCTTGTCATCACGCCACACATGGTTCCCATGTCCCTGGTAGATACACTTTCAGAGTTCTTCAGATTTCGTAGGGTGCGTTGTTCTGAAAACGACTGGCTGCGATGCCTGTGTAGGGTGTCATTGTAGGAATTCGTTTTACTCAGCTCGTCCACTTGCCGTAGAAGATTGCGCTTCTCCTCTTTCAATACCGAGACTTGCACCTGCAAGAGGAAAAGAAAGAGATTACGTGTACGGTGTTAGATAAGCTTGGCAATAGTGTAGTTTTTTTTTTTTTATAAAGATTGATAAAATTGCGACGCGTGAGAAAACATGATTTTTAGCGCTGCGGAAGTAATAGAAATATTACATCAATTGAAAGAATACTACATAAATTGCAGCAATAGAATAAATTTTGTGTAATTATATTTTTAGATTAGATATCAGTGGATAGAATAAGGAAATAAATAGAATAAGGAAATAGAATATTCTGCATTTTTTAAATAAAATAAAATGAAATTAATATAAAATTGATTAAAAATAAAATTCTAAAAATCATTATCTTTTTTAATTTTATTATTTTTTACTTTTTCAAGTTTATCATATTACAATTGATAGTAATTATTACATGAATATAAATATAAATCCATGAAACATTAAAAAAAAAAAAGTGTGAGAACTTTATATTTTCGCATAGTTTGTGCATTGAATGCAACGAGAAGTCGTCATAATAAGAACAACGAGATCATGATAAAGCAGCGGGAATATCTTGCACACGAACGTTTCGCTAGAACGGAAGAGCTTGCCTGGGTGCAAATTACATGCCGGGCGATGAACGTTACGAAAGCGTAGGTGGGAGAATAGGAAATTAATGAGAACTCACCTGCAGCATGGGAATCGCCTTGACCTGTTCCTCCAGCTCTTTCATTCGTTCCAGAGATGCCGCCATTTGTTCCCTGATATTCTGTAACATATAAAAAAATATTATTACTATCGCTCTCTGCTCTTATATTTCACAAAGTTGAACATCAACTTACTTATTATATTAAATTAGAAGCTAAAGAAGAAAAGGAGCTTGATAAGGATTCAATTATCAAGCCTAAGATTGTAAGAAATATTTAATTAGAGATCAATTAAAGCTAGGAGTGATAGGGAATAATATATAAAAATATTAAAAATCTTTTATAAGATAAGTGTGGCAAGAATGAAACTATTAGAAAATTTTTCAATTTTCGGTCGCTCGAATTTCAATCACCCACGCAATTTTTGTCTTACAACAAATAAATTATAATATAATGTACAATTTATCGTAATATTATAACGATAGTTATATAGATATGATAAAGTATAAATTTCATACCTGAAGTGCGCCGGTACTAAGATTCGAATTGCCACTTCCAACGCTGGCGTTGTCAGAATCTGCCGGCTGGTCTGTCTGAGCCGCATTTTGCACCGGTGCCGTCCCATTTGTGCCATCTAGCGAAAAAAATCAGTCTTGGAAAACTGTACGACGCGCTTAATTATTCGATGCACTTCTTTTGCAAGGAATATTTTATTCATTTCTGAGAAAATGTGATTGCTCTGAACGTTGAAACATCCACTTTAATCTCCCTCTTCGATCAACTCTGCCCTCCGGCTTTGTTAACCCTTTAACTAAGGAAGTTAATTTAAACTGATTCCTCCGCACGAGGGAGAGATTTTCAAAAAATATACTCTTGAAACATAAAATCCATAATTGATACGTGTATTATTTAGTATAATACTTATATATTTTTATTTTAAGAAACAAATAATAAAAGAATTTTATTAATAAATTGTGTGTGTGATACTTTGTGCCTTTCTTTTCTTTTGTAAGAAAATAGTGTTAGAATCTAGATAAATAAAAAACAATAGAATCATACAAGAATACTTTTTAGAAATATTTCATTTAATGTAGCTATTAATAATGTCGCTATTTCTTTTAGCAATTGTTGATTGCTCTTTTTTACATATCATTACTCGATAATAGACATGAAGAAGCATAATTAAATTCTTTTATCAGCGTCATTATTGCATATCGCCGTATTATGTATTATTATTGCATCTACGTATTATTATGCAACATTTACAACAACCTAAGTTCACCTGTTCTTGACGAAATGTTTTTTAATCGGCACTTGAGTAAATGCGTTACAGAGCAGAACGTTATCTCGAAGAGAACAATGAAGAAATGCGACAGACATAGTCATATGGCAAATTCCTTTGACAATGTCGTGATATATCTCGTGGGCTCGGTCGTCGCGATGCAAAATTTTCAGCACGCAATTCGTGACGAACGAGATATTTCACAGTCTGCAATCGTAATTTTAATAACGTATTCGTTGGCACAATGTCTCCTCAAACTTAATAGAATATTATTTTAAGATTTAACTTATAAAGATATTTAATATGCGAAATGAAAAGTTGTGATAAACGGTGACTTCCTTCGTCATTTTTGCCAAGAAAAAAATCGACTTTTAATTGAGGAGAAACTTATCATTAAAATTAAGGTCGCAAGGTTGCAGATCCTATATATATATAGATGCATCATCATTAACGTTGAAGCGTTCGAATCACGCATCACGCGCATTGCACATGTGGATTAAGTGAAATAAAAAGGCTAAATGCCGATCTCCAGCATCGTGAAAGTTTCGCAGCAAAGACGAACATTACTGCCGCATGCCTATCATGAGATCGCGATAAATTCGTCGCAAAGAGGAGCGAAAGAAATTAACAAGGCAACCATCCGACTGTTGCGTGCCAAGAGTTACGTGTTCGCATGTCAGCTGAAGTTAGCTTTTGTCATAATAAAATAACCACTGTTTATTTAAAGACTCTTCCAGAAAATTACATTTTCAACGAAATGAAAGATTTATACGATCTAAAATTCTTCAATTAATAATCCTTTATTCTGAGCAAAACGGAAATCGCAAATTTATGAAATGGATGCGTTATTTATGGACACGTTATTTATGGATATGCGTTCGCTGCGATGCAGCTTCTTCACTATGTATCACTGCTCCTAAACTACATTTCGACTGATCGTTACGATAACGCAAATAAGATTTTTTTTCTTTTTTTTTTTTTTTTTCGAACACTGACACTCCGATTTTGCAATATCCCTGGCACTTCCATTTTTTGCTCGTTCACGTTTCAGGCAGATGCACTTGTCGAATACGGAAAAAGGCATCGCGCGCTGCTCGCGAATAGCGTAACATCGTGATCGGATGTCGGCATATAAAGTAAAAGAGGGAGAGAGCAACCGATCTTTGAGGTCGTTCGATTTCACGAGACGAGATAACGAATTCAACTCCTTTGATAACAAATTCACCTTGTTTACAGTTAGATAAATTATCAGTTAATTGCTTGCGCCGCTGCTAGCGACGCTAATCAGTACGACGATAAACAATGGCAGTCCATTCTGCCACGGCGGTCAAATTGTAAATAAAAAAACAAAAAAAAAAACCGTGCGTCAAGGTAAATGTTGCTGCATCGTCTTAATTTGCTCTATTCGGTATCTTTCTATTTTAGTTTGTAGTAATTTGAAAATTATCGCGCGTATTAATCGACGAGAAAATCTCACAGGAGAAATCAAAATTACGAGCGGAAAATACTTTTGTCTGCGACGAAAAAGATGCAGGTCATTGAAACGAACTCACGATATTTCCGTTTCGCCTTCATCTTCCAGAAGGGAATCTTCTTCATAATGAAATTCTTCACTCCCATTTTTGCCGTTTGCCGATGTCTTGTTGATCTATTGCACTTGTCTGCGTGACTTTTCAGATGGAGATACAATTGTTACGATGAAACGCTCGTCAGTGTCCCGCGCGACAGCGTGAAGTTGCCGATTACTATTTGTTGTTTACTTAATTCACAACCACGTCGGGGACTTGAAGCCAGTTTTCAATGAAATTTATTCTTTGTTATTTCGAAACACCAATTAATAACATTTCGCGAGTAAATTAATTAAAGGTAGCATCTTATTATTTAATTGTCCTCTTTCAAATCTATAATTATTTTGTTGTCAACTGTTCGATATTTCAGGAGCACGATTCGTTTTTCGCCATACTCGATGTGCATTATCGTATTTTTCAATTTTAGAACAACGCGCGCTATCGCTTTGGGTTCAAATTATCGGCCAACACGTTATGTTTTCATTCGTTATCTTACAAGGTCACAGATCTATTTTGAGAATTCAGCAATTCCTTTTTTCAAATATGGAATCCTTTCCTCTACAGCCAATCGCGAGTCAGCATTCAAACGCAAACATTACAGATTGGCAAGATGCATTTTTTTTTTACGGCCAACTTCACAGCGTCGCAGATGAATCGTTCGAAAAAGGAAGTGCACTCGCGTTGAACCGCGCGTTAACACTCCGCTACGAAATCATCAGTCTTTCGCCGCACTGCCGATCGCGAAATCGTTCTCGCAATCGTCCTCGCTCGCAATCTCGGTCGATTTCCCTCGATGACGGAGCCGTCGAGGAGTCGATGCGACGGCGACGGCGACGGCGACGCGCGCGCTACGACTTACGAGGTTACTATATTATTTTCGTTTATTCCCCATTATACGTTTTATTTCGGCGAATTGGGTCGCCCGACGTTGAGAACGTTACAGCTCGGAGGGCGACTTTAAAGTCGCTCAGAATTGACGATATAATTGACTCGACTCGAGGCAACGAGAGGCGATCACATCGTGTTCGCGTAGGTAGGTAAATTCGTTTCGTTCGTTCGCTCGTTCGTTCGCATTCGGCGGCCCGATATACACCCGTCGCGGTTCTTCGCCGCTTCGACGACAGTTTGCGTTTGACTACTGTGATGCCGTCGAGCTGTCGAGCCTCGGCGAGCGCACCAACCGTTCGCATTAAAGGTGAATGGAGTAGGGGACGAAAGCCTCTCTTCCTTCGTTGGCCTCTTCTTCTTTTGATGCTCCACCGATTTGCTAATCGCGGGGAAAAAGCACCGACGTCTCGCGGTATCCGGGTCTCTCTCTCTCTCTCTCTCTCTCTCTCTTTGTGAGCTGCTCGTTGCCGTGAAATGTCTCGATGTCGCTCAAAGATTCAATCTTCAGCGAAATATTCAATTGATCGGTTTCTGTTTAATTTAATGCATTCACACAATCGATCTTGTGAACTCATAATAAAAATCATCCGAAATGTCAGAGTATTTAGCTCTACATTATTTGTGTTCTTTTTTTCTTATTATTCGCAAATTATATTTCAATTTTCATTGTTTCCTTTGATAATTTAAATTGATAAAAATTGATACATTTCATACATCCTTTAGACAAAGATGTAAAAGCTTTTTTTTAAACTGTAAACTACACTAAATACAAAGTTACACTATAATACATATAATATAAATATATAATGTTTATATATATTTAGCGAATTTATATAAGGCTGGAGCATTCTGAATACTTCACGCAAGAAATGAAGGGTTAATTGCGGTAGCAGGCAAGTTGCGGAAAAATAGCAAATAAACTTTTCCTGAAATTTATTCCAATTAACAGAGGAATACCTCGGCGAAACATTTTAAAATATTAATAACCACTATGAGTACATATTTGTATTGCCGATTGGAAACTCGATGATTTTTATTTAAGGTGAAATTGATTTGTACTAAATTAATTTCGCGCTCTTCTCCCCAAGAGAGAGTGAGAAATAATTATTTATATGTGTTCGCGTTGCGTTCGAAAGAAGACTTTAGTAGGAGAGAAATAAGTCGAGTAATGATGTGTAGAAAATTAATAATCTACCCGAAAAGATTTGTATCCTGCGAACCTTTACAATTTTCGCATACTTTCATACGCGTCATTAATTAGCATTGCCTGCTAGTGAATTACGTAATAACATTGGATTATCCACTACAATGTTGAAAATTAATATTCTTTATCATTTTTTTTAAATAAACATGTATTTGTATTAAAGAGGTATACGCAAAGAATTTTTACGTTTTACAAACGCGATCGTGTACGTCCACAATCCACAAAATAATATCGCAATTGTGCAATAACGATTAAAGATTCATTGAACGTTAATTAGTTGAAATACGTAATTTCTTGAATTAAGTGTACGAGTGTTGGTGACGATTAAAGGACGATTGTACATATAATACATAATGGCCAAACAGGCGAGCAACGCCATTCACGGCCAATTAATTAGGCTATTTGTCGCAATTACTCCGACACACGTAGACACGCGCGAGATTGAATCTTAAACATGACAAACGATAAATATTCACGATTACGACACGAAACACTTCGGTGAGATTCGCTTATATTATTTGTACGGTACCGCGTGCGACGTTATTTCCGATTACGCGCGGGTCATCGGAGTTTATGTCGATGCTTTAGCGATTTCGCGATCTTATTTTCGTTCGTTCTCGATGTGCACGTGCTTCGAAAATAGTTGAACCAGTTGGGTGCGCGCGTGTTCAGCTCGACAGGTGCAGGTGACCATATGTGACCACCTTGCCCGAGCAAGGTTGCACCGAAATGGCTAGGAACGGTGACGGTGAAGTCACGCTACCCGAGCACAATCGGCCTAGACTACTAACCATTTTGCATGTTACATGTGAAACTTCGAAATTCAATCGCGTTAATACTCTGTCGCGAGCACTCGGTTATTTTAAGCTCGGCGAGAGAAAATTCCGACGTCTCGTTTCTGTTTTATGAGATACTGGCAAACACCTCGTTATTACCGCGACACGCACCGTTTCGCTTTCTTAATCAGATACGACGTGATTGGGAATTGCTCCGAAATTTACACGCTATACGGAGTATGGAAATCGTATTCCATTAATACGAATATGAAAATGTATTCTCTCCTGCTTTAATGAAAATTTTATCAACGTTCTTTCCTAATGCTACTTACACAAATATATTAAAAATGTGCAAATATAATAATTACGACCGTTACTTTGTTCAGTGCTTTTGAAGCTTTTAATATGGTCAACAAAGCTTCAGTGCATCGCTTCATGTTCAGTGATGGTAAGTCATTTAAATTGTTTACGCATATATCACTCTAACAAGATTTGTTTAAAAAAAAAATGTCAGATTAACAACGCTGCATCTTTGTCAATTTGCGAGTGACTTGAACATTATGGACATGTGAGCTAATTATTCTTGCGTCATTCTTGCCGAGGAGGACTGCAAAGAGAGTCGAAACATTCAAAAGAAGACACCAATCCAATTTCTGATTATTGACTGTTCACTAAATAATTTGCGCCGTTTATCGATGCTGACTCTCGTTAGCCTACTATAGTTATTTCTTTGTTATTGTTTAAAATTCGAGAGTCCCGATATAATTATTGTTATTGTTTGTTCGGTGCTTTTACTATTCAGAGAATAAGTAATTAATCACTATCTCTTAATATTAGGTGTAGTAAAAAGTCATCGCGTATTTTTTAGCTCAAAGTTGTATATACGAGTACAATATCTTCGTCAATAATGAATGAAATTCAAATTTAAAAAAAGGGTTTTAAAGCTTGAAATCTCTACTTTTAAAAGCTTATCACATTTTTTAAGTTTATATGAGTTTGATAATTTTTACATACCAAAAACTACGAGCTGAAAAAGACGAAAAATTTTCTTCTCACTTTGTGGATTTGTAACGTGTCCAAAACGAATTTGAGAAAATTTTCGATTACATATCGTGAAAGCTTGATACTTTCCCTACAAAATCGTTTTTTTTAAATATTCCTACGACTTTTGATTACTGAGTTATCGCGGATTAAATAAAAGAATTATTTTGACTTTAATTGCTCATAACTCCATTAAAAATTGTCGTATCGTATAATTTAAAAAAGAGATTTTTAAAGCTGAAACTTTACTCTATCAAGATATATTTATATTGTTGGTAAGAAAGTAATTGCGGTTTTTACTGATAGATATCTTTTAAAAAAACGCGATGACTTTTTACTACACCTAATATTACATTTCTACGAGAGTAAACTCGTTTACTTTCTTACGAATTGATATCATTATCGTAGAGATCCGTTAAAAATCTGTATCTGCTACGTAAGTACGCACATTGGCTAATTGCGTGACGTATTTCGTGCGCATCGCCAAATTGACGATAATGGTCGAAAGGGTGTTGTACATCGCGGCCGGACAATGACGATGTAACGGCAATGTAACCGCGGGGTAATACGGTTGCATCTCGTGGAAAACGCGGTGGCGGTAACCGCCACCGGTACAACGACTGAACGACCGGAAGCAGGTGGTTCCAGCCACGCACCGTCGCGTCGGCTTCCACGCCGCGTTCCGCAGCGCGAGCCTCGCGAACTCGTATCATACGGTACGTACCTCCTCTTTGCGTGCCCGCCCGAGGAGAAACGGCCGCCAGCTATCTTCGAATTGCGATTTAATAGCACGTGAAGCCGCGAAGAAATTGCCGCGACGCATTTTCACGTGGGACTTAATCGATGGGCGATGCCGGAGAAGCTCGTTACGCGGCAGATCCGATCTCCGAGAGATGAATTGCCGTAGTATGTTATTATACTTTAAGATCTGTTAATTGGTTTAGAACGCGCGTTTATGCGGATATTAACCTTAAGCCAGCGATGTACCTTGAGCATCTTTCCTTTCATTGTTTCGAGAAGTGTAATTTATTATTCGTTTCTTTTTTACACGGAAACAATGGACGTTATTAAAACTTTCTTTCGCTTTGAAATATTTTCCGTTATCTGTGTCGATCTTGAGTGATACTTGACTAATTGTTTTCCTCGGTATAATATTTCATTAGAATATATTATATTTAGTAATTTAACGATGAGAGATAGATGGAGAAATAATTTCATTTGTACATCGTACGTATAAATATTCGCGAATTCGCAATATACATATCTAACGGAAAGATGATATAATCCCCGGGAAAAAAATGTTTCATATAAAAAAAAATTATATACAATTATATATAAAATATGTCCATATATATAAGATTTTTTCCCGGGATGGTAAAATCGAAATACAAACATTTTTATGTACCATTGAAATTATCGTTAAAATATTTTGATTAAAGAAACAGGAAGTTTAGTCACACATAATATGAAAAAATAATTAATATTTTAACAAATATTTTACTAAAACTGATCGAAATTCTAAATTGGCTTTCAAATATTAAAACTGAACAGAGAAATTTCATTTCGATTCATCTAATCGCTTTATTCAAATTTTCCCTCTTTAGATATTCTCTTTTCTTGTATCTGTGATGGTTGTGTAATACTAATTGCCAGTTGACTGACAAAAGGAGATACAAACCGAATCCACTTTGCGACACGTTTCCGTTGTCAGCGGGATACTGTCGGTCACACGATAAATCGCAAAACAAGTAAGTAAGAGCCGACTCGTCTCGTAGAAAGAGACAAGAGAACTCTTTTCTCCAGCACAGAGAGGCTCTTCTAGCATCGTGAGAAACGGATGCGATTGTCCTAGCGAAACATAATCGCCCAGGTAACAGCTTTGAAATCAGAGAGGGAGAGAGAGAGAGAAAGAGAGAGTGAAACGTGTGCGAAGTGGTCTGATGTTCTCGAGATTATCGAAATGTGATTAATGGTAAAATAAAAAATCATAATGATATCAACTCTGTCTCGTTACTTAGTCGCAAAAGCATATGACTCAACTACGAGATAAACGTTTTTCACCCAATGGCTTCTGAACTTCGCGCTGTTGCATTTATCTCGAGAGGAAAAATTTGTTCTTATTCAATTATAATTTCATATTTTAATATTTAGGACTTAAGACATTTGTTTTAAAATGTTTATGCATTTGATAAAACTAGAATAAATTTTTGTCGTATAATATAATTATTGCTTTGTTATAAATTATGAGTAATTATTGTTTATAATTTATTATGAATATTCGTAATATGTTCTTTGCATTAAAATTTCAGTTGATAAACCTAATATAGATTTGTCGAGTATTCAATAGAGTGTCAGTTATATTATATTATATATTTACGTCATTCGATTTGAATTTATTATGAGAGAATACTTTGTTAATTACAGAAGGCAAAAGTTTGGAAACCACTGCATAAGCCAGTTACGAGATAGTTGGCTTACCAAAACGAGACAGGATATCTTTTTAAAGCGTTTAAAAGAAATAATGTTGCTCCGGTGATCGGAGCAACACTTTTAAAACATGTGATAAAATTAAGAGCCTGCGAAATAAAATGTTTGGCAGAACGATTTCATCGTAATTAAAGACAAGCGGTACCTTTAAAGTAGTTATAAAGTTCTGAGTTTATAATATTCTTATGAAAATTCTTTATCGCACACGATGATCTTTTATTATAAGTTTATATATATATATAAAATAATGTAAAAAAAAAACTCTGTGTAAGCATGTCACTTTGCACACCTTCTTTCGTTGATTTAACAAATTAGCTGAAATTAATAAGAAATTTTTACATTATTTTAGCAATTTTTGATCTTAATTGCGCTTGAAAAATTTCTTAAAGAAAATAAGAGAGACTGTTCAAAATTAATTCGAATAGTTTAGCGTAAGATAAAACAAAATATAACGTATGTCTTTCATTTCATTTTAAAATAATAATTTGATCGTATAAAATAATATTTTGATGAAGAGAAAATATTCAGCAGTAAATGCAAAAATCGTCGCGTGAATTTGCATCGCAGAAGATAACGGAAGATATTATAAACATAGTGAAAAAAAAAAAAACGTTGCACGTTCGTTACTTTGCTTTCTCGCAATTAATTACAGTCGCGCGCACTTTCGATCGGCGAGGTGTTATTCAATTATCACTTTAGACTTTAGACGCAGAAAGAAGCTTACGCACAAGTAATTTCTAACGCGTCGACGATTTCAAACAATACAATTTCCGCGACGATTTATTCCGTAGGCGAGAACTCGTGAAATCAACACCGGTGCCTATAATAAGAAGGCAATCGCATAACGAAATAATTAACGTGTTCCGATGCCGTGGCGACTTCAAAGACACGGAAGAGGCCGTTTCTCTCCTCGCACCGCTTGCTCGCTATATAGCAGGTCATTGGGCCATGGAGAATCCTAAGATGGCCGCGAACGGATTTAGCGCGAAGAAATCCAATGTGCGTGAAAAATTATCAGATCTCTTTTATTTACTCCGCTCTTTCACCGCAGCCGTTAATTCGTCGTGCGACTCATTGAGTTACCATCACGAGTGGTCGCGGAAGCGATTTTTTTTTCTTTTTTTTTTTTTACCAAAATGATGCTCCGATTTTTCATGATAAGTTCCGTTCGAGTAATTTTACCGTTAATTTAGAGATCAGAACCGTTTGTCTTCCGACGATCAGCTGACGAGGCACTCAACACACGAAATGGATTTTATTAAGTTTCATTAATAAGTTTCTACTGCGATAAATTTCTAACGATTATTTCTAAATGAAAGACAAATATTGCAAACGCCAAATTCCTCGCGATATTTTAATAGAGAGATCAAAACTATAATTAGAAAATTTCTATATAATTATTCTATAGTAATTGTTTAATAACGTGATATATATATGTATTTTAATGTTGCAATATTTCTCGCTTTTATCGATAAAAGGAGCAATATTTTACCGGTTTCTGTGAAAAGTCGACAATCGGAGGTTTTCGATGACCTGCAAGATCGCTTGAGGGTTGCTTCGAAATCACCCACGACATCGCTGAGATCGACGACTGGCGAGGGATGCAAATCTCTCTGCTGTCTTGGCGGCGGATGATTTGATCTCGGCAGAGTAGTCAGCCCGTTCGCGGTCGTACATTCTTGCGGTATTTTCAGCAATTCAGCCTCTATGCCCGCCAGTGCCGGACTTACCTAGAACCAAAAATAAAGGAAACTATCTAACACGAGGACGCTTGTTCGCCACGTCCGATATGAATTAGGTTGGTGCGCTTTGTCGAGTGATTTATCTTGAATCTTCACAATTTCGTCGCAAAGCGACGAGCATATTTATCTCGTCAAAGTCGGTAAATTTTAGTGGAAACAAACTAGGCGCGATGAAGTAATTTGATACATGGTTAAAATCATTGTAATTTTTTCAAACATGGAATTAGAAATGGCACTTAAATGTAAGAATACGTCTTTTATTTTTATCTATAATACAGAATATTGCCAATCACGATTATTATTTATCGTGAACCTCTACCTTACTTAATTACGTCAAAAATAAATGTTAAATCCTTTTTAATTAAATCCCACTATCGACATCATTAAAGCAAAATTTTATATTATCATTATAATAATAAATATCATAAATAACATACAAAATATTAGGTTGAGTAAAAAGTCATCGCGTATTTTTTAGCTCAAAGTTGTATATATAATATCTTCGTCAATAATGAATGAAATTCAAATTTAAAAAAAGGGTTTTAAAGCTTGAAATCTCTACTTTTAAAAGCTTATCACATTTTTTTAATTTATATGAGTTTTATAATTTTTACATACCAAAAACTACGAGCTGAAAAAGACGAAAAATTTTCTTCTCACTTTGTGAATTTGTAACGTGTCCAAAACGAATTTGAGAAAATTTTCGATTACCTATCGTGAAAGCTTGATACTTTCCTTACAAAATTGTTTTTTTTAAATATTCCTACGACTTTTGATTACTGAGTTATCGCGGATTAAATAAAAGAATTATTTTGACTTTAATTGCTCATAACTCGATTAAAAATTGTCGTATCGTATAATTTAAAAAAGAGATTTTTAAAGCTGAAACTTTACTCTATCAAGATATATTTATATTGTTGGTAAGAAAGTAATTGCGGTTTTTACTGATAGATGTTTTTTAAAAAAACGCGATGACTTTTTACTTAACCTAATATCTAAAATGTGACATCAAGTATTACTTACGTATTCGCAATAGGAAATATTCTTCCGTAAAATACTAGCCAGTAGGTTTTGTTATTTGTTAAGCATAGAATGGTGCACATTAAGTAATTAGAGATATTGCTAACTAATTACCAGGCCCAGAAGAACCTCCATTGACTGACATTGTCTACGACGTTCTCGCTTCTTACGTCGCTCCGTGCAGGGCCTGTCCCCGGCGCTTCCGGCCGCGACGGCCTCGCAATAACGCACGAAGTCCAGATCGATGTGATATCCGTAAGGGCAACAAAGGCATTTCGAACCGGAAACGTACGCCTGCGTCCCCACTACAAGTAAAAACACTTTGCCTCAGAAAATTTCGTTCGCCTTTACATTTATCTCCGCGATAAGATGAGCATTTATTGTTGAGACAACGGTCAAGGTTACGCCATCGAGATAACACAGATATTATTTCTGCAAGTTCTGTTTATTCGATAAGCCCGTGTTTCATCCTTAAATCTAAATTTAAAAAATTTGAATTAATTAATTATTTATCTCGATTAATTTATTGTGCGCGTTGAAAAAAAATGTATACATGATTAATAATATTATCCAATAATCAATATTTATCTAATAATCAATTTTTCTTACTCGAAAAACATTTCAAATTGTAATATATAATCAATAATGGTTATTAATATTACTCAAAATTTTTTATTATTATATAATGGCGACTAAATTAATTGTTAGAATAATCGACAATTCGAAACTATTTTGTTTCACACTTCGATCGTGATTTAAGAAAGAAGTCTTTGGTTGGTGAGATCTATTAGTTATTTTAATTATCGAACGATACTTTATTCGAGGTTAATGGCCGCAGCGCAATGTAAACCGAAATATGTTGTAACCATTGGCGACTATCCAGAGAAATATACATAGTTATAATAATCTTGCGAAGTTCGTTAGTCGGGTGAATATGGAGATTCCATTTAGTGTCATACCGCCCGCTCGTAATACCACAACATACGTGGCAATGACTTAATGAATTCCGCCTCGACGCATCTCGAAGTATCCTCCGCGTCACATATTCGGAATTATGTGCAGTCAGGTGTCTATGTTTCTCATTTACATACAATATAATTACAAGAAATGAAAATAATGCGAGACAAAATAGTATAACAGCGGTAATTTTATAGTATCTATAAAATAAAATTTAACGTAATTTAAGTTTTTAAAGTAAATAAAATTATACGAGAAAAATCGTCTGCTATAATAACAATGATGATGATTATTATCTTTCTCATACTTCTACTTAAATATCGTAGATACTGTTTTAAAATGTGAAATAATATTGAGTCGGTATAGATCCTTACATTCCACGCTTATAATTTCCGATTCAATTGTGGCGAACGATCTCCATAGACGTATGCACTTTTATTAAAAGTGACTCACCGTTTCCATTGAAAACACGGGTCGAGGGAACGACAGTCAGGGCCATGATCCCGGCTGATCGTCAGACACACTTGCAGATCCGCGTTTCCATAATCCTGAAAGTGCAAATAAAATCGTACGTTAGTCGCGTAAACGTCAACGAAGAGACTCACACACGTTGCATCGTTAGTCGCGTTTTTGCGTTCTCGTACACATAAGAAATATGTGAAGAGGAAGAAATTCCGAGAGCGATAGATTTTTTGAGCGAAAGTCGAAACAACTGTCTGCACGCCCTAATTGTAATTATTGCACAACCGCACGGCCGTTGTAGTTTCTCGAAATAATTACATAATTTTCTAGTCGTTTCGCATACCTTCGTCAAAAAAATCGCACAACCTCGATCAGCCGCTGCTCGTCTTTGTTCCTTAACTCGTTTCAATCGAAGGAAAGTTTGCAATAAGATCTTTATTAACATAATTAAGATGTAGCAATTAGCATTTAATAACGGGGGAGGCGCGATGCAAAAACATTCTCTTTCACACACAGGATTGCAATCAGTTATGGAGAGATTAATTAGTCGCGAATATCTTTTCTCTCCGACTTTTTCGATACTTTCTATAACTCATAAACGTAATTTCTGCAGGTAGCTTGTTTAAAATTGCGCTACCTGTTTAGCTATTTATTATTGCATTATTTCGGAACTTTTAGACAAATCTATTATTATGTACAATATTGTATGCGTGGAATAAAATAGAGTTTGGCGGTTTACGTATTTTTTTTTTTACTAATTGACAGTCATCCGC
The DNA here is from genome assembly GCF_001594115.1 of Trachymyrmex septentrionalis. Classification (NCBI taxonomy): domain Eukaryota; kingdom Metazoa; phylum Arthropoda; class Insecta; order Hymenoptera; family Formicidae; genus Trachymyrmex; species Trachymyrmex septentrionalis. The sequence goes on along the minus strand of NW_017304417.1, from coordinate 1,090,479 downwards.
GTGACTCAGAAATTTGCGACGACACTGTCGCAATATATCATCCACGTGTTCGTACGTTGAAAGAATTATTACACGCGGATGGTGCAGAGTGCGCTTTTAGGCGCCGAACGTTTGTCGCGCTTTAAACCGCAGAAAGGTATAAACCTCCTTAAACATGGTTTTCACGACGCGCCCGCGACAAGCGAGCTAATTCCGTATCCCGGATTTCTGGTCTGACGACAGTGCGTCTTCCCGCGGTTTCTTGTCTGTCGTCCCCGCAAACTTTTAATTGTGTTCCGTGGGCGGAAGATATTCGACGCGCAATATTTCCGGCAAACCGTCCGGATTGTAATTTTTTTAAACGCCACACTTTCTCGACTTCTCGAAATACTAAATACTTGCCGCTCGCTAAAGATTTTACCTTAAACCTTGCCGAATCTTTAATATATGATAAAGAATTAATGTTCCGCTTTTTTATATTGCAATCTACGCTTTGTATTTATTTGCACATTCATTATCTTTATATCGATATCTTAAAGAGATATCTCTGTAGAAACATTATCTTCCGAGCGATATATAAGATAATAAACATATTTACGATAGATATCTGTATTTATTTACCGATAAAATAAACGCATTTGTTAACTTTATTATGTATTTTATAATTGAATTGTTTCAGAATTCATTTCAAAAGAACTTTCGCTCGACAATTTTCTTTCATTTCAATTGATGATATCACGTTGTATAAACATCATAAATTAATAATTTAACTATACGCACGTACGATAATTATGAAACATGATGTAATATGAAATTATGCATGGCTTTCACTTTTTATTCAAAATCATTCAAGTCTCTTACGTCCAAACAGTTTTCGACTTGTTTGAATTTTCTCAAATCAAAAGTATTACCTCAAGTTACGAGACGCGATTATATACTTATAGATAAAGGAAATTCCGCGGAGATCTTTATTATCACGTGCGCAAAACGTCTACCAATCAAACAGTTACCCTTCGACAACTGATTAGAGGAAGACAAAGCGAATAAGTTTTCGAGCGAGTGAGAAAAATCTTTACATCGCAGTCGAATCGAGATGAAAGCACGTTCCTCTCCGTGACAGAAAACCACCTCGGCGAGCTCGAAAGGGATCACTTAAAGGCTACTCACGTACAGTGTAGGGAGACTCGGCGGTGCGGCGGTGTCGTCGTTGAATGGAAAGTAAAGTCAGTGACTTCGCGCGGGCTCAGAAACCATGGCCTAATTTCAGAAAAACGATGCAACGCACGAGCGTGTCGATAAATCGCGCGAAATTTCGCACCGGAAAGCGCAAACGCGACTTACGTCGGAGTGCGCCGATCCGACAGTGTTAAACCGGATCGATATACAGTGTTTCTGATAAGCTCGACCGTCTGATAACGAATCGTAGTACGCCCATACGCTCGTTGCGGGAATTAGAACGACGGAATATTACGCGCGACGCCTCCGCAAGAATGAATTATTCGGTTGATTACGTACAAGGTGCCTCCTCGAGCTTCCCATATTTTCTCTTTCATTCAAAGATTTTCTGACGTAAACAGTTTTGCCTCTTGGAACGTGACAAATAAACAAATCAATTTGAAATACGAAGCGCCTTACCGGTCCGAGTGTTGTAAGATGTTGAACTACTATATATAATAATATACATTCATTTAAATTGAATTAATATTCCAGAAATAAATTGCGAGCCGATGAAATTATTGGATTCGCACAATCAATCTGAAAACAAATAATCCCCCCCAAAATTTCCCAAATCTTAAAAAACTGTAATAAACTTATTGAAAATATAAAACGCGCTTACATATTTCGGCTCACTTTTGAGAACTCCTCAGAGACAACGCAAGCTAACATACATAAACTGTGAATAAAAATTATCCTATCGCGATGAGCTCCCCTACCTCGAGAATTCAAATGCCAGAATTAAACCCCCCCCCCCCCCCCAAGAAAAGGTGAAAGAAAAAGAAAAAAGAAAAATGAACGAAAAAAAGGAAATAATGGAAATATCGAAATAGGGAAAAACTCATTTGTTCAAAAACCTTAAGATTATAATTAATTATCCCGAAAATAAGGACATCGCAAATCGTCAAACTATATCGCAAATATTATTATGAACTATTCAAAAACCGGTTTTCGACATTCTTTCCCAGTCAAATGAATCAATTTTTGAATCTTTTTGTTAATTAATGTGCGTGAGAAGATATTATGTTAATAAATATTTTAATGTAGCCCAGATGTCACGTTGGATATTTTCTAAAACGTATGTTCGTACATGCGAGTACATAAAGTTAGCAAGTAGCAAGAAGACGGTAGTGAATAATGATCGCGCTCGTCCTTGCAAAGCTAATGCCCCGATAGAATTACTTTCATCTTCGATCATCTATTAATGTCTCCAGAAAATTATTTCACGACATCGACATATAATACGCGCGGGAATATTGTAATAATATATTCAAAGCTCTTACACGTGTCTCGTTATAATTTGCTTACAAGGGCAAAATGGAAAATAATACTTGTGCACTTTCAATTTCGCCGTTAATACTGTAAGAACCGGATATTACATTGAATATATATTGTATATCACGAGCTCGATCCGAGTCGAGAAATTCAATAATAATAATTAGCTCAACTTTACATTCTTGTTAACTCCGTATGAATGGATGACGTAATTATATACGAAATTACTTTATCACGATGAATATTATCGTGTTTTGACATTAGTTTATTATCCGTTCGACAAGATTCGAAAGATGCGATACCAAAAAATGTGGAATCTAAAATTTTGGAGAAATTCATTGGAAAATTGATTGAAATTTTGATTTTATTTTATAACAACGAAGTTACTGCGTATAAGTGGACAAATGATAAGAACGAGATCGATTCATCGAAGCCCTGATTCATCCAAGTAGATCTCATCGTATCGCCGTAAACGTCATCATTACTTTCCAGCGAAAGCAAGCTCGATCCGTTTCCCGCTTTGTAAGGCCATATCATAAAAATCCTCGTGACTCGTCACCTACGGGAAATCGTCGGACCGAAGAAGAAGGCTCGAGTGCGCTCGAGCTCGAGAGTAGCAACGCGTAGCTAACTTTCATTTTCACGGTACGTATCTGCCAAAAGCGATCGAAACGAACAATCGTCCGCCAAGTGAAACGCGAGATTCCATTAACGGAGCGCATAAATAGTCGCGAGTACGCGGTGCAATAAAGCGGAACAATCCGGCGCTAAGGGGCCGTGTCGGCGATAAGGGGAAAATCCCGCTTATCTCGCCGACAAAGGGAAAGAGTTGTTTGCACGGCGACGAAACATTTCTCTCGTGTCGGATCAGACTGCGATGATGTCGCGCGCCGTGCGATGGAAAGGACGCGGAAAGGAACACCGCGACGTGTCGTATTGCCGTCTCCTTGGCCTTTGGCCCACGATTATGGACACAATGGCTCGTAAACAATAGAGAAATCGTGCAAGGGACCGCGGCCATTCGCATGTTGCGATCCTCCCTTCCATCGTATGACCGCGATATTACGATATACGTTCAGCTGCATTATGAATTATTGTCTCGGCTACCGCGTGTAACGGATGCAATCATTTGCATCTGTCTGGTACAACGTGCTCATCTCTCTGATCTTCATAGATAATATTGAACTTGGCGTGGGCTGTTGTTAGATCTCTCGCGAGTGTTTTAGCAAAATATTTCCCGTGCAATCATGTTTAAAATCGGTATAAATTTATTCGTTATTTTATAATACGCTTTTCATTATTATTGTGTGTGTATAATTGAACTAGAAAATTAGATGGAAATTCAACGAAATAGAGTATATTTTTATTAAAATAATTAATTATTTTATTCCATCGTAATAATAGATACTGCCGAAAAATTCCCTCATCTTTGAATTTAAATAATTACTTTGAGAATTTAATAGATACATGTATATCAATAGAGATTTTATACAATGTCGAAAAAATACTCGAAATACTTTTCTTTATTCAAAGGTACATTCTAACGAATCTTTCAAGTAAGTAGCAACTTTAGGAATCTTCGATGTGCGTTGAATAATTGATTACCTATTAGTATTAAGATTAGTTCGCTACCCTTACATTATCGGTGTGAGGATGTAGTACGATGTAATGTGATACAACAGGACGCATAACAATTATGAGTTACGTGTGAAGGGTTAGCGGGATACATTAATATCAATTTCCTGTTTTTTCCGTCAACTCCACCGTTGCTGGTAATTTTTCTCAAAGCATGATATTAACCGTGCGATACTTATAACGAGGCTCTTCGCAGTATATAAATAGGCGGGAACTAAGAAAAGAGCGAAAGATAAAGAGTCATGTGCATCGTCAAAGTGCAGGCACAGGGAGTGAACGAAAAGAATACATCCTCCGACGTGCGATGGAAAAATCAGAGATCTCGACGATTCGCAGGATCTTCTTCAAGTTATTCGGGGGCATTATCCTTCCGCGGTTCGTAACTTATTTCGCGTTCTACGCGCTCGGGAGCTCGTAAAACTCCATCGTCATCATCTCCAAACGAGATTGTATCGTGAAACAACAAGTTACAAAGCTTATGCGTCATGCTTTATGCCCGTCTATTTCACCTAACGCGGCTTTAGAGCCCGATAAAGCACGCATGTAAAGCCCAATATATCACGCATGTTTCTCAAACATACTCTTGAACTGCGTGCGTTTGTCGGCCCTTCTAAGAAACGGTGCTCTTTATGTTTTTCGACCATTTGTCACTTTCAACGCGCGGAAACGGCAATGACAGCTGTACGACGAATTTTTGTACACTCGTCTTACCTTTTAAAGTCATTTATAATCGTCACTCTTTCCCAATTTCTTAGTACACCAATGTCTAAATGCGTGTTATCATTACTATATGTAAAATCATTCTAAAGGCCGAATATATATATATATATATATATATAAATAAATGAATGGTTAGGCATTGATGCGCCCGAGTCACTCAAATATAGTAAAGAAATCAATTCTGAATTCTATTTTGGCAGCACGCAGTCATGAATACGTGTATTGCTCAATTTTAATCCATTGTTCCATTTTGAATAGGTATATAAAGGGTGTCCCAAAATTAACGCAAGATTTGAATTTGCCGCCATTTGTGCAGTAAAGTGTTGGCAACCCAAAA
>NW_017304417.1:1082164-1084870 GCF_001594115.1 Trachymyrmex septentrionalis | reverse complement strand
ACTAAAAACTGTGTTTTCTATTTAATTCAAATCTTGCGTTAATTTTGGGACACCCTTTATATATATATATATACAGCCAAAATAGAATTCAGAATTGATTTCTTTACTATATTGGAGTGACTCGGGCGCATCAATGCCTAACCATTCATTTTCCGCTTTCTCGTGAATGGGAAATGACCGACTTGAATGTCACGTTGCAAAAATCATCGTGGATATTCCGTTTTGTCTATTCGATGTTAGTTTCTTGCGCACTAAAGAGACAAAGTATACACTCGACAGGTTATTATGACGGATTTGTGTGTACACACGCACACGCTTAACACGTCCAAGAGTGCGCCCACACACCGTTCGCCCATTAAGGCTTTTCTCAATGAACGTGTGCATGCCGAAAATATATCACCGCACCGGATGACGACCAGAGCTATAACGCGTATTTTTGTCATCTTCTCGCCGCGAAGATGCGGTCTCTCTTTCATGACTCTTTTGCGGTGCGACAACAGGAAGTAACGACTCTACCACGGCGACGCCATGCGAAAATTCACACGAAACCAAACGCGAATGTGTTGTGAAAACAAATAATCGGGAAGGGAGAAACATTTCCGAAGAAGTTGAAAAGCGGAAAACAGTATTGTAATTTAATATGATTGTTGGAAATATTTGATACTTGGTCGGTAAAATAATGATACGATTTGTTTGAAATAAAAAATAAAAAATTGATTCTAAGAACTGATTTGAAATCAGATAAATACATAGTTTTTCGAAGAAGAAAATAATATTAGTAGAAAGAGAAAACGAATATCAATTTATGCGTCTGTGCAATATTTGTTTTGATACGTAACGTGATATTTTACGACATCAATTTCTAAGCGATTAAAATGGAATAAAAGCCATAAGTATCGATGATTGTAAAAAGCGGCGCTTTTGTGCTCACAACTTGAAATTCCGATTAGCGTTAATTAAGTTCCTGCGGCTCTTTGTGCGCTGGCATTTCATTTGTCGTCGTTGAAACAACAAACGGGAGACATTTGCCTCAAGGGTTTCCCAATACAACATGCCGACCGATATCGCAGCGTGCGATTTAGTTGAGCGTGAAATTGATCTCTATTCTGTGTTTGCCCGCGACAATGGGACATATAAATAGAAATTAAACTTGAATGTAGATCGTTATCGTCGTCAGCGGAATCAGATCGAAACAGTCGGAACACCTACGAGACGTGCCTCTCTTTATCCGCGTGTGCTTTTCCAATCCAATCGATTTAATCTCGCACGTTATAGAATATTCCACATTTACTGAAGGGAATCAATGTAGATCATTTAACGAGTTCAGAATTGACTTTTTTTTAATGGAAATTCGTAGCACCGAACTTAATTAATACTTAAATAGCACATTCCAGTATATTGATAATCCGATTGTAGATTACCGGTCATATTACGTTCAAGAATACGGCGACAACGGAGAAAAGAAAACAGTCTGTAATATAAACTTCGATCTACGTGTAATAGATAGATAAAAATTACAAGTCGTCTATTTACTATGAATCTAAAGATAGCGCGAATCAGTCGAAGGACAATTATGCTGCTCTTTGCTTACCGTGTTTAATTTATGATTATCACAGCCCATTACGTTGTGAATGAAGTGTGAATACCGTTAAGGTGAATCTTCATTATTGTTGCAAATAAATTGATTAAATTTTACAAAGATTTTACGATCAAAATACATAAAAGAATTTTTAATAATTTGAAATAGTATTTTCAATAATAGAATAGTATTTTCTTTAGCTTCAGTAATTTCTATAGTCGTAATTGAATTGTTAGTTTAGAAATTAGCAGTTAACGGTGAAGTCACAGAAAATGATAATATCAGTGGAATTTCGTACATCAGGAACGTGTGAAACTGCTCGTAAAATCATTTTATTGCATCGCTATTTTACATTACCGAGTAGATATCGGGAAAATGTATGATTAGTATAGATTATACAATGTTATCGCTGCTCACTGTTGGAAAAACATCTTGCACAATAAACTGCATAATGACGCAGTATCGAGTCGCTAACATCCCGCGTTATGAGATTACCGTTATTGGAAAATCCGTTGCTCGATACAATAACTTCGACGATTGCTCAGTCAATCGTCAATTTTTACGTAGAAAAAAAAAATGACGAATTAAAAAAAAAACGTAGGCTTCTGACTGTCGGATACTCTTTATTATTGTAAAAATACGAGTGTTATAGGATTAGAGGTTAAGCATAAATAACTCTTTCAGATAACACAATAGAAATTTTTCGAAAATATCGTTACATACAGATTGCCTTTTCATAAACGTCACTCTATATTATTATGAAAAGACACACGTACGATAACGCAGAATCGCATATTATCTGAATTAATGAGATAGTTCATACATTAAACGTTGAAGATAAATTAGATACGCCCGTTTCTATACGTTTCTAGATGTAAAAGGTAAAGGCGCTTATGGTATATTGTATAGCGCACGCTGACCATAATCACAGCTATTAGATCAAAGTTTATAAAGCTACATCCACGCCACGTTAATTTGAATTTTTATTAAAAAAGCGCTGTTGAGAACAAAATAATGGTGGTGTGTTGAAATGATAAAGTTACGAGAAATCCATGTCATTTCTTATATTTCGTCAGATCTTTTTCTGACAAGTGCATCACGTAGTAATATCGGAGGCGGAATAATAA
>NW_017304417.1:1063679-1082064 GCF_001594115.1 Trachymyrmex septentrionalis | reverse complement strand
AGAGAGAGAGAGAGAGAGAGAGAGAGAGAGAGAGAGAGAGAGAACGTAGAAAATAATGAGAAGGACAACTGAATGAAATGTCCGTTTCTGAGTTGAGACAACTGATTGTCAAAGATTATTTAGATTAATTCAGCCGCATCCTACTTTGGTTCTCTCTGCCACAACAACGTCCATCTCTCGAGGCACGGTGTGAGTGTTCCTTTATCGGGCCTGTTGCAAACGAGGCCTCGCTGGCGGAGGCGTGCGGTGCGTGGGCGTGCACGCAAGACTTCTCTCGTACACGCGTACGTGCCGGCGTTACAAGCACGTGTACATAGCTGGACAAATGTAAAGGGTGCTTAAAACATTCCGGCACCTGTGCACCGCTGCCAGGACCTCTGCGGCTCCGCGCGGAAGAGGCTATTCATTGATTCGTCATGTCGCGTTAAAGAGAAGCACCGATGCATATCTGCATGCATTATGCAGCCGATGTCGCGTCGCTTCTATTCATTACTGGAAATCACGTAGACCTCTCACTGTTGACGCCTTCTTTTTTCTCACCGTAAAAAGCTGACTTCTTTAACGTACGCAGCGTACAGCCTGGCAAAGAATCCGAATAAATATCTGTTTAAATGACTTTTTTTAATTTGATAATTTTTGGAAAAAAATCATGAGATTGGAAGAAGGTCATTTCAACAGATATTTATACCGTATCACACTGAAAATAATTCGGCAACAACGACGAGTTTAGGATGAGCTTTTCCAAAATGATATTTCGACACTTTATTTTGAAACAAATCCATTTCTAACCGTTTTGTCTAATATTAACGGTCTTAACTTACTTTTTTCGTGTACACAATAGTTTTTCGCAAGAATCCGAGCCTTGCGGAAGGGAAAGAGAGAAAAAATATTGACATATATATATACGGACGTATAATTGTCCAAGCTACCTGAAAAATTCTCACGGCCGTCGCTTCGCTTCACCCGGTACGTGGTAACGAACGTAAGCCCACCTATCAGCCTCTCGTTCGCCCATACATATTACGCACACGCGTGCGGTGCGACTTGAATAATACGACTCGTGCGACGCGGCGTGAGCGGATAGACTTCACTCCTTTAAGAGCGTTTAAAGCTCGAGAGAGCTGAGAACACACACACACTTTGCGCCAATAATCACCGCGCCGTGGAAAGCGTTCTTGAATAATTCCGTTGAATAACTCGTGAATTTTTAGCGATAACGTTGCTTTACAAACATTCCTTCGGTCGCAATTGCGTTCCATTTGTCAATTGCAATGCCGCGCTTTATTAACGGTTCGTAAGAAACCGTATTTTAATGAAAGTTAACTTTTGCAAATATTCCTTCGTGCTCGATTTATCTGAATTTTCTCACAGCATTCGAATACTTACACGGTAATATTTTCATCGACGTTATTCCAATAAAAGATGTTGAACTTTGCAAGGGGAAAGAGTTCTTACGAGTTAAAATAATCGCGATATTATCTTTTTTTATCAAAATTCATTGTTGGCCATATTGGCGATATTATCTCTTTTTTTTCAGCCACGCTATTATTATATCAATCGTGTAGATTCGTTGAAATCTGTGGTATACTCTGAAACAAATGAGTCTTTTTTTTAACGCAAAGCGTTAACAATAAAATGAGATTCGCGTGAGATCGACTTTTAGATGTGACTGCGATGAATGTTGAACCCATCGAGAATATTAATAACTTGTTTCAGCGAAGGTCACACGTAGCTATTTTATTTGTGATGTTACCAAAATTCATCAGATTATCTTATTTAAATTTGACATACTTATATTATACCAAAAGCGCGATTAGGAAACTATTGCGCAACGATTCCATACTTTATATAAAATCGCGATTAGCAAATAACTCGCGTTGCATTATTCACAACACTTTTTATTGCTTGGATGAAAATAACGATGATACGTTCATACATATCATGGTCGTATCATGATAGAGATTCTGTATATTAATCTGCTCTCATAACTCATGCATTAACTATAAATGAAGCGACTGTTTTTCTTTTCCTCTCTCTTTTTAATTGAGATCTTTGATTACCTTTTCGGTTCATTCAATTAGCACTCCTTCTCAAAGCCAATCACAGACACGTTTAGTATGTTTACCAAATATGACGGGTCGAGAATTCACTAATATCTCTACGTATTTAAACATGATTAAAAATTACGTAATATATCAATAGAATATCATCTATCCTCAAAAACATAAATCTTCGCAAAAATTATTCAAAGATATATACCTATAAAATTATCGTATCGCTTTGTCTAAAAGCGTTGACTTAAAAGACTTACGATAATTTCAGCGACAAAGATTTTTTTTATTTATTTTTAGACTCATAAATATAATCGTGCACTAAACAAATTTCAACGCTGCAACAATGAATAAAATACTAAATTAATCTTAATCTTTTATTGAAATGCGCAATAGAACTTATTCGAATGATAGAAAAATAATAATTCAAATGTAACGAAATTTAAAAAACTGATGTTACGATTTCAGTCTCTTATGCGAAGGATCACGCGCAAGTTTAATGCAAATATGTAGTATATGTACGAGTTTATGATAAGACCCGATATGTTGAGGCGAATATTGACAATTCTCAGTGACTCTATTTACATCTGAATGTAAATGTCCGGTATCTGTCAGTCATGCGTGCAATGGTCGCTTCAACGATTGTTTATTTTGATAAACGGAGCTCAATGTGCGAAAAGTTATTCGGCCGCTATTTTAAATAAACCTTGCGGCACTCTCTGTAAGAGAAGTGTTTTATATACTATATTACGTGTGGCAGAAGATTTGATTAATTGGATCCAACGAAGAAAATGCGATAAAGTAAACGGAGTCGAATTGGTATTAGAAAATTGACTGTAACGTATAAATATTTGTAACTCGTGGCAAATAGTGTTTCTTATAGAAAAGTCTTTATTGTAATATCGACATATATCATCATTTTCGTAACTACGAATTTATTATTTATATAATAATATTTAGGATTTTTATTTGAATAATTTAATAAATTGGTGTTATTGTTCCTTCCTTCCTTTTTCTTTTGCTCATTCAAAGGTATATAAAATGAAAAAATTACATACATACCTACACACATACACACACACATATACGGTAAAGGATTCATTAAGTCGACGGCGTGGACGCCGTTGTCGTTTCACTGCGCGTGATTATCGTCATATGGATAATTACGGGGGCAAGTGCAACGGGAACAAAAACTCGGCCAAGAAAGGTAACTAAGCGAGGAGAGATTTATTTCGTGCTGACCGACTCGCCGGGTGTATTCTACTTGAGCCTCTCTCCGATTATCGTACATGTATGGTCGTGTTGCTCGTGGTCGATTTTTCATTTTTCATACAGTGAAACGATCACACATCAACGGTATTTGTTTATAGCACCGCATATATGCGAGTGAAAAGTGGCTCGCGTAGAATAAATTGTGACCATGTCAGGAATATCGATTCATTTCTTTGTCAAAAAAATAGATTGCGTAAAAAAAGCCGCAATAGAAATTTGAAATAATATTGTTACGATACATGATCTTTGGAATTTGATTATTGTAAATGCGATTAATGTGAATGCGAAAGTCGAGAATAATAAGTATTATATATTAATTTGCTTTTTAGAGGCGCGTTCTTTTAATTTCATCCAATTGAATTAAATGCAAAGAATCATTCTATGTTTGCATTAGCTACAGTGGATGTACTAAATTAATTGAAATCATATTGAATTGCATGTACATACGAATTGCCGTTCCGTATTAATAAGCTTAATTAAAAAGATCCGCACAATTGATTTTTAATTTAAATTTACGCATAATAAAGAGTAGTGCATTTTCCTCTTATATTGATTAGCATATTTGCTTGATGAACTAATGAAAGATGAATACGGCTAATGAAAAATGAATACTCGCAAATAAGAAACTTCGCGAAAGGATTACGTATGCCGAGAAGCGTATGCCAACGTGATTATGTTTTGTGCGGTGACGTCGTTCTCGGTGCCTCAAAGAGATATTTCCATAGTTGTCAAAAGCGTAACTTGCGATTATTTACACGACTTAATCGAGCTCAGAAATAATGCCAAGGTCTCGGCATTGCGAATAACGCGTTACACACTTTTACGTTTTACATTCATAAATGCCCATCACGTGCATTATACGTTGAAGCGAATGTAACTGGTAATTCGTAAATATATGAGAATAACAAGTGTTATTTTCAGAAGAGATTCGAGAGAATTTAAATACTGGACGAAAATAAAATGCACGGTAAAGTAAACATTACACATGGTAATTTATTGCATATGTGCACGTAAAAATAAAAATAACATTTACCAAAATAAAACTTGCCACGTCTATGTTTATTTCTATGAATGTTGCGTGGATGTATTTCAGAGATTGCTGCAGTCTCGGCAGATGGAAGAAATAGCTACTTAATGGTTCGATGAGAAATCTGTTACTTATGACGACAGCTGCATCCACACACGTGAGCTGGTATCATGGGAGTGCACGCGTTTCGTCCTAGAAAACTATTGAGAAGAAAGTGAAATCGGACCAGCATTTGCATGTTCTAAATATGCAAATATTTAGTATCGATATGTTTCACTTTTTTTTTTTATATCTCTTTATTATAATATTAACATTTATTTTTTGATATTTACTGCATTGTCCAATAAAAAATAACTTTTTTTTCAACACCGGAAACGAGAGCATTTAAAAAACTTTTTTAGATGCTTGACACCGAATCTATTTTCCAAATTATTCCATCACATCACAATTTTGAGAAATTTATAATTGAAGTTGTTAAAAAAAAGGAGCAAAAAAGTGAATCTGCCAATTTTGATATTCGTATATTCAACAGTCTAAAAAATCCTTCATTCAAATAAACGATAAAATTGGAAGGTATTTTGAAAATCATCAATTTTTTGCAGCTTTGACTGCAAATTCCTCGAAATTGTGAAACAATTTGGAAATCGGATTCCTAATCAGTCCAAAAAAAACTATGAGAAACGGCTAGTCTTGTTTTGGTATTTTTTTTTTTTGTCAAACAATGTTATTAATATTTTGACAATAAAATTCTATACGTGTATTAAAAAATTATTGTTCAATCAGAGCAACTTCAATAATTTAATGAACAGAATGAATGGAATCTTCTTAATCGACAAAGGAATTTATAATTTCCAAGTATGACGGTATCTATTTTTTAAGAAGACGGAGCTTCGATGAATGATATTGCAATTTGCGCTGCACATTAACATAGGAATGGCATACGTGAGTGATTGTGTGCTAAATACTCTCTTTTGTTACAAACCAAATAGACTGGATGTCGCAAGCTGTTATGTAACACTGCACATGTGCATTGACGCACGTGTGGATCACGCAGATCGGCGGGAAAAAAGACGGAGATGAGTTTGTTTGCACCTGCTACTGCATTCTCCAAGCGCATGTGAGAACTCGTTATATGGAAATATCTCATTAATGGCCGATAGAAAATGACGAGTTGCGACGATGTCATCGATAGTAAAAGCCCACGCAAATTAGACGTATGCATTACGTTCGAATTATCGGTTTGGCGTAAATGGCTCGCGCGTATCAACTCGATTATCTACGCATTATCGAGTTGATATAATTACACATTTCTATTCTTAATCTGATTTGCAATTGTACTTTCCTCCTACCATGTCATAAACACACGTCGTAAAAGAAAACAGTCGCTTTTGATGTTCGTGCTAAATAAATGGATTACGTCGTGTGTTTTCCACGATGCTTCAGCTATTACACATTTATGGCGTGTAACATTACGTTAGACTCTCCGACAATTGCGCAAAGTTCGCCGAGTGCAAGAATATTCGTTTCTGTCGTGCCGAGTGTTAATCGAAATGTAAATGATGATGGCAGGCGAACTATCTTCTCGAATACTTCACTATCGCTTCGGGGCACAACGCGTGTTATCACGGCGAGTAGGTGTATCGTGTCGTAAAGCGCAGTTAAATCACGTTTATTCGTGACGTTTACGCGGAAACGACGTTTACGCTGTCTTCGCTTTAATGGCGAACTAATCCCCGGGCAATTACGGCGGCCTGTGTAATCCAGCCTGCAAGAGTATTAATTATGTGAAACAGAAAGAACCGCACAGACGCTGGAGGCTGCTGCGCGCCTTCATTCCTGAAAAAGATATGAACACAAACGGGCGTGGAACACTACAAGAAATATATGTAGATATATTTATTATATGTTTATTTTGTTGGTGGTATATTTGGAAAGTGGCTAGTGTTTATTACTATCGATGATCTCATTGTTATTTCTTTTGTTATTTCGACGTTGAAGTTTTTTTCTTTGGAAAAGGAGCAGACATATTTTCTAAATTTCTTAATCTATCTCTTGTTCTGTATGTTGTTAATTTCGGTTTTCTTATTAATTAATTCTATTTTCCGAGAAATTTTCTTATAAATTTTATTTTATCTATTTAGCAAATAATTTCTACGAATATTAAAATTGTTATGAAACTTTTTTTGCGTGTATTTAGAATTTCTTTTAATTAATAAGAGTAACGTAAATAATTTTCATCGCTGCATTTACGATTTATTTATATATATTATATATTTTGCCGAATTAAGTTGAATGTGTGAAAATAAAAAATTAAAAGTATTTTTCAGACCTTTCAGGTTTCCATTTTTACACCCAATTTTTATTTTCAAAAGGAGAAAATATTTAGTAAATGTCAATCACTTATGCATCTCGTTCTAATTATTAATAACGTTTCCTACATTATGCTCGCAGACTTAATCGCACGGCTGTCATTCGTAATGATCGTGACTCGATGTTTAGCATGCGCGTGCTCTTATAAACGAGGCGGTGCACGCTTCGGAGTGTCATAGGAAAGATTAGTGTAGTTAACCAGCAAAACATACACTCGACGCAGTATCTCTCTTAACATGTCTATATATGTTTGTTAAAAATACGTTTGTTTTTTTATGGCAAAAGGATCCGTGTACCGTTTGCCAATTCCAATTAATATGTATTAGGTTGAGTAAAAAGTCATCGCGTATTTTTTAGCTCAAAGTTGTATATACAATATCTTCGTCAATAATGAATGAAATTCAAATTTAAAAAAAGGGTTTTAAAGCTTGAAATCTCTACTTTTAAAAGCTTATCACATTTTTTAAGTTTATATGAGTTTGATAATTTTTACATACCAAAAACTACGAGCTGAAAAAGACGAAAAATTTTCTTCTCACTTTGTGGATTTGTAACGTGTCCAAAACGAATTTGAGAAAATTTTCGATTACCTATCGTGAAAGCTTGATACTTTCCCTAAAAAATCGTTTTTTTTTTAATATTCCTACGACTTTTGATTACTGAGTTATCGCGGATTAAATAAAAGAATTATTTTGACTTTAATTGCTCATAACTCCATTAAAAATTGTCGTATCGTATAATTTAAAAAAGAGATTTTTAAAGCTGAAACTTTACTCTATCAAGATATATTTATATTGTTGGTAAGAAAGTAATTGCGGTTTTTACTGATAGATGTCTTTGAAAAAAACGCGATGACTTTTTACTTAACCTAATATTATATAATAAAGTGACTGCGTGCAGAAACGCTTTATCAAAAATAATTTACGTTCAAAAATAACACTCGTAATAAAGCCGATATATGAGATATGGACCTAGGGTGTCTGATAACATGTTTGATATACGTATAAAGAGATAAGTTGCCATCAAGCATACCTAGAATATAAATAACGATGCAAGCGTTCGTAAATAGACGTTCTAACGCTGTAGCGCAATATGCAAATTCGAAATTGTCGTGGGTGTCCTGTCTGCGATTGAAATACGATAATCATATATACATATATCGTGCAAAGCTGATCACATTGATAGTCCCTTTAGGCTAATGCGATCGTCAGATAATGACCGTATTACCGAGAAAGAATATTGAAACAATATTTCAAATTTCACAGATAATAAAAAGAAGAAATCAATAAAAAAAATTGAATTCTTTTATTGTAAAAAGCAATATATATGTAATGATAATGTCTCGGGAACTTTTTTTCTTAATACGAATATTGTACGATACAAATGTATCATGTTACTGCGACATTAATGCGCCATTTCTAAATAATGGTTTATCGTACAACAATAACATAATCGACCTCATATAGCACGGGTTATTGACTCTTTGGTCGACGTTCCAGTGATTAACTGATGTGTGCAATAAAGTGCGCAGCATGCGTGAAATAATTATTCAATTAAATCAATAAATGTATTATTTAATAAGATTCGTGACTCGGGTTATGGAATAATAACGTAACGCGGCAAAATCGCCGCAATCTATCCCGGATGCTTATTATAACATGCCACAGCGAATAAATTTAATTTACATTATTACTGTCAGGTAGTTAGCTCGTTGTAGAAATAAGGTGCGCTTAAGATTGGCTCTAGATCTAATTTAAGATTCTAATCGTTTTAGTAAGTTAATCCAAGCTTTCGTAATATGATAATCGTTTAGTGAACATTATATTTTTAACATGAAATATCTTGAAATATTAATTTTTCTGTATGCAGACGTCAACTATATCGGTCTTTATGAAGATGTCAACTATGATATAACATCAACGTAATAAAAGAGAAAACCTTAATCGATTTAAATAAACCTAAATCCACGTTTGAGTTACGATTTGGAAAAGAAACTTGTTTCTTTTTTAATTATAAACGCATTGCGATTGTTGAATAATAAGAAAGGATCGAATTATTATTCGTTAAAATGATTGACCAGTTTTATTACAGAAAAAGTTTCTTTATCTTCGTTCGAGTAGATATGTAAATTCGAGATGAACTAAAGGATTATAATTCTTGATTAAACATGCCAGCATCTCTTTACGAGCGGCAAAGCGCTCGTTTCCTCCAATTGATTTTTTCCGACCTGAGTTTTCCCCAGATAAATCATTCGCAAACGGAAACCTATATAATCTTACTTCCACAAGCACGAAAATGGTAATACTAACCTGTTAATTCTTTTCATCTTCACTCACCACCACCCGCATCATCGTCCCGATCGACCTGCGCGCGATCGTACGCTACAATAACGATGACGAGGACGGCGGCGACTTTTACGCCGATCGACCGATCGATCCTGTACGCTCACCGGCGGCGAGATCGCGCGCGACAATTTCCACACACACTGGTCCCCGCACAGTCTCGGAGAGGTGACTGGGAGATTCTGTGGACCGACGGTTCTGGTTCACGACTGGTTCTTCTCCTTCTCCTTCGGCCTCTGGCCCCTTCCATCGGTGCAGCATAATACACCGTTCGCAGCAAGAGACGCGGAAAAAGAGACGCGGGTAAATGGGCGGCTATGCGTACCAAGAAGATCGAAGAGAGAAGGAAGAAGTGGATGAGGATGCTGGAGCATCTCGACAGGTTGCCCCCTCCCCCTCCCCCCCCCGTGTACCCGAGGAAAAGGGACAAGACGGGGTGGAAATTCTCGGACCCACTACTTGCCGTAGGGATCGGTAGGGTCAGGGACGGATTCGCGGATTTTGATTTTGCTCTTTGCGTCTTTCCTCTACTCAGCAAAATATATATTTCATCTATAAATACGTTATTCGTTTAATTTTAAAGTAACACTCGCTAATTGAAGTTCGATAGGAGATTTTTACCATTTGAATTTATATTTGGTCTAATAATTGTGGATTTATATTTCGAGCCATTCAATTTTTTACTTTCACCGCAATTCCAGTAATAATAGAAACGCTTCGTTTTTATTATACACTTGATGAAAAAGTCTTGCTATTCAAAAGTAAAGAGAAGATCGTTTTTTTCATCTCTTAATCTTGCGTATATATCTTTGTTATATGTAAAATTAATAGACTTTCTTGATTTAACTTTTAACATCGAATTTTTTAACTTCACGAAAATATTTGTTAAAAATGATTAATAATACTGAAGAAATAATGCTGAATACCTAAATGAAAAAACGTAAAATAATTATGATTTTTAAAATTAAGAGCAAATATTTGGACGAAATAAATTGGTTTAGAACTATAAATACGATGTGTAAAATTGATTTTAAAAGTGACACTTAAAAAGTAGCAAGAATATATTAAGAGTGAAATGGGTGAAAAAAGGAAGCATTAAAAAAAGGTGCATTTCACTGGCAAATCTTCGGCCCTGAATAGGGCCGTTCGGAACTTTACACCCCACTACCTGGCACCGACATGACCCGACGAAGTCGGAGAAGGTTCTTAGCTTTGTCCCAGGTAGAAAACCAATAGCTCCGAAGGCTGTGTTTTAAAATAAAAATCTTTTCTGTAAAGATCTGTCGCTGAAATCTCCCACAATTGTGATAAGATTCTTCACAATTTTTCTTCAATTAATTACTACTAATTTTATTTTATTGTTTTATCAGGAAAATGTTTCCTATCGCACAACAAAAAAGTGGTATGGACTAAATGTCAATAATTATATTATAATACTGATTATAATATGCGGCTATAACAACTTTCTTTGATAATTTATTTAGTATATACATTACGTATATGAATTACATACAGGTAGAAAACCAATAGCTTCGAAGGCTGTGTTTTAAAATAAAAATCTTTTCTGTAAAGATCTGTCGCTGAAATCTCCCACAATTGTGATAAGATTCTTCACAATTTTTCTTCAATTAATTACTACTAATTTTATTTTATTGTTTTATCAGGAAAATGTTTCCTATCGCACAACAAAAAAGTGGTATGGACTAAATGTCAATAATTATATTATAATACTGATTATAATATGCGGCTATAACAACTTTCTTTGATAATTTATTTAGTATATACATTACGTATGTGAATTACATACAGGTAGAAAACCAATAGCTCCGAAGACTGTGTTTTAAAATAAAAATCTTTTCTGTAAAGATCTGTCGCTGAAATCTCTCAATTGTGATAAGATTCTTCACAATTTTTCTTCAATTAATTACTACTAATTTTATTTTATTGTTTTATCAGGAAAATGTTTCCTATCGTACAACAAAAAAGTTGAATGGACTAAATGTCAATAATTATAATACTGATTATAATATGCGGCTATAACAACTTTCTTTGATAATTATTTAGTATATACATTACGTCTCTTAATTAAACGGTAGCCTGAAATGTTTACGATATGGCATAAAACCAATCAGCAACAGGCAGTCTAATGATGATTTGTTTCTCGTCAAGTGCCAAAGTCAACAAAGTCTAATAAAGCAACTGCACAGCAGTGGCAATGACCTGACCGTGTAAGCATAAATTCAGCAACTCGATTGGCTCCAACTGGTGCACTTAGTAATTGCAAGACACTTATAAATTGATTAACAGATTGTATCAAATTCGTAGCAATATATATAGAGACCAGGGATTTTAATATAATGTTAAAATATCAAATTTATTCTGTTGTATCAATAATTTTAACATTCTTTCGCTGGACTGTTTAGATAATTAAATTGTTCATGTGTAGAATAAATTTTTTCATTTTCCTCTCATTTGCGTGCGGCAAGTCGATTAGGTCCAGCTGGAGCACTCCACCAGCCGTACAAATAGATCTTGCTCTCGTACCTCATGGTGATGCTATCTTTGTCCGTTGAATCGCTGTTCCGTATTTAAAGAGCACGGGTCAAGTACCCGTACTAAACATTCAGACATCATATCCGCGTACGATGATGACATCAAGTAATTACATGTATACGTAATTATCGCCTTCCTTACATGGAAAAAATAATTTTGCTGAAATATCGAAAAATTTAACTAGATACAGATTTTAAAATATAATTACGGGCTATCAAAATTATTATGTAGAACACTTAAATATAATAAGCAATGCTTTGCAAAGTTTCGACATTCTGTATAGCAATCAGCTTGTGCGTCCTACATAATTATTTGATGGTTCGACAAAGTTTATTTTTACATCTGCAAAAGTTTTCAATATATTTAACAAAACTGCCATGTGATCGCAAAATATTCACAAAAATCTTTACAAATTAAACAAAAATTGTGATTCGTATATTCATATTATCTTTATAGCGGATATTAGTATTTTAATTCATACACGCGCTATTGTTATCAAATAACCATCTTCGATGACGACGTAGTAGTTAAGTCACTTTTAATAAATGCAGTCCGCGCTTTTGGTTTTCGATACCCGTGTACCTCAGTCCACGATCACTGAATGAAAAAAATCTGGAATTCCCAGTGGGTGGACCAGTTCCCCGTCTCCTAAGATCTGCATGACCGTTGTGTCCTTTCACGATGAACGCATATCACGTCTTCTTACGAGTTTCACGAAGAGCGGCGTACGTTGCATCGTCATCCTTTTTTTCGTCAAACTCCCTTTTCGGCCATTACTTTCACTTTCACACGTTACTTTGAAACTATTCCTTAAATAGACATCCAACTTCACAAACATTTCCGAAACATTAAAAACTATTATAACTTGGAAATAAAACGTATTCTTATAAAACGCAAGTAGTTGTTATAAACAAACTCGCTGTATTAACGATACTTTTGTCACACAATGTTTAATTAATATTTCTAACACTGTGTTATATTCGTTAAATCGAAATAATGAAAGACTATAGATATAGTGTATAAATAAAAAAAAAAATAAAATAGTACGTATAGCGAATAGAGGAATTAGTAACAGAATATCAATCAGATACGATTGAAATCATTTTATTTTCAAAGCTTTTTATGCACATGTAACGATCAACTGCGTAACAATACTGTCCTGGTGATCATAAAGGAGATTTTTCTTTTCTCTTTCAATGCACACCGCAATACATTCAACTCTTCTACGATCGTAGCTTCTCTCTCTCTCTCTCTCTCTCTCTCTCTCTCTCTCTCTCTCTCTCTCTCTCTCCGTCTTTTATTTGTTGCAATAATAAAGTAGTCAAGAATTAAATGGTTATTCGTCGTACATTATATAGAGAATATACCTATTCGTTACACACGTAGTTTCTTCTTGTAATCAAACGGCAAGCCGCGCGTGAAAATCGCTCGTACAATAAATCGTCGTAATACTGCTCGAATTACCTCGAGTAAACGTATCGAGAGTGCGATTGTACTCTAGATAGAAACGCACATTATTAACACCCACGAACATTCTCGACAAAAGAAGCCTAAGGATACGTTGCAGTGATATTTATATAACATTAATTCGAGTTGCGTTAGCAATAAAAATCACTGCACATCTCGTTTTTCTAGCTTATATTACGCCCGACTATGTTGGCAATATAGAATTACTTCAAGGATCATCGAAATCGAATATCAGGAACTGTCTTCCTAACACCTTTGAATATCCTTCCCGTCTCTTAAATATCATAATTTTACATTAAGATTTTGGAAATAGTGAACGAGACCGCGCGTAGTGTTACGGGACACATGAATCTTCTTACGTAATAACGCAAATAGAGAATTCCCATCCTTATAGAAGTATATAATATTTGAAAAGCACTTCCTCCTTTTTCCCTGCATCCGCATATCTACATATTTCTTCTATGCGCACGATATTCAATTTAGCTTCTGCGATGGAAATTATTAGAAACTCATCCTGTCGTTCATCCTGTCTAGTCTATGAAAATCGAAACTACATTTATTTTATGACTTATATAGAAATAAACGTCATTAAAAATATTACTCATTAAAATATGAAGAATAGATAATATTTTCCCCAAATTTCATGAGACTTGACCATTTAATTTGAGTCTGACAAAAATTTAAATTTACAAAAAATCCTGTGCGCGCAAATCGAGAAATTTCTGGAATGACGTATTGCTTCGTAAACTTTGTAAAATAATAAAAAGCGATCGCCTAAAAAATGTATCAAAATACGATATAAATACTGAAGTATACGTATATTCGTCAATGAGTGGTACGGACTTCTTGACTGCTCGTGAGAGAAATGAATCGTCGACGATGATCGAGGAGACACGGAAAGATGTTTATTGTACAAGCTTTTTCATTGGGGACCGACTATCTTCGTTAGTAGTGATTACGGGAAGGAGTTACATGATTTACAAACATGTTAAATACCTGAGAAGAACGTGATCACGAGCGCTAGCGAATTAAATCGCGCGCTACCCTATTATATCGTTCGTATATCTTTTTCTTACAATGACACGACTGCCACTACGTTGTTTAGTAATCGAGATATCTATATAAAAATCGAAGACTTATGCGAAGAGCTACGGGATGACAACGGGACAAAAACGTACACGTATGGAAAAGTAAGAGTTCAAATGGACACATCGAACACTTTCTCTCGCTACAAATTATGTAATATTCAAATTGATATTCCACGAAGTCGCTTAGCATCTTCGAAACATCGCCTAAGTATATTACAGAAATCCATCCGAGAATCGTATACGATTGCTCCATTTATAATGTGCGAGTAATTAGCAAATAGTCATTCGAATGGCAAAAAGGTTTCGTTAACATTTCTATTGTGTGTCGATACAATGCAGATTTAAAATTACAACTTTTGTATTAACAGTGTATTTACTTGCTGAATATTTTGACGAAAATTTACATAAGCCCAGTATATAACAAAAGTAAGAATTTTACTACTTATTTTATTTATTTAATAAATTATTCAGTTCAATAGAAATTTCAATTGTACATAATTCTAAAAGTGGAGAATAATTTTTGTAGACAACTTACGATTCTTTTAAATATAGTTTTTCGGACAATCTAATAGAATTGTTTTCTTTTTATAGAGCAACTGTCGTTTGGTTTCAAAAGACGAATAACTTGTTTCTGCTACATGTCGAAAATCGTATTTACTACAATAACAAAATATCGCGATGATTAAGATAATGAAGGTAAATAACGAAGAACGGTTTGGTTTTTTACCGGCGATTGTATTACATAGAACGTAATCTTCCATTTTTCTAAAACACATTATTTATAGTTATAGTTGACATTCAATTTTCAAGATCCTTTAAGATATTGCATTTTCTTGGTCAGTCAACTGTCTTTCCGTCCATTTACGTAACTTCGACGATGCGTAAATGGAATAATAAAAGTATGCATGTTTCAGTCGGAGGCAACGACCTTAGAGTATCCCGAAAATAATGTATGCCAGTAACAGTATTCCAGTCTCGAAAAAATTCTTAGCTAATTATTTAATATATTGATTTTTACTCAATGAAAATTTTATTCAAGATTTTTATCGTTTATAACTTTCATAAATTTAATTATATTTAATGTAAAAATTACGTTAAATTTGAGATTAAATTTTTATTATAAAAAAAAAAAATGAAGTGCTGCACTTATGATAATGAAAAAAAATATTGCAGAGATACTTATTCTTTAGAATTCTTATAGAGCATTCATAAAGTAATTTATTTATAATATTTATGTAATATTAGAATTTTAATAAAAAAAATTTTTTTAATGACACGTTACAATGAACGTTACGATATCATATAAATACTCCACTGATATCTTTAATTTAATGAACAATGTTAATAAAATTTACACATCAATAATAGATAGTGAAATTACGAAATGACATGCAATTTCAAATATTTGTTAATTATATATGCCGCGTTAATTATCGAATAATTGTCACAACACATAGATAATACGACATAATAGGAATATCGCATAATATTTACAATGATATGTGATAAGCGACAATACGCAGATAATGTATGCAGATTTTGTAATTTTGTATGAGTCTTCTCCGCCATATCTATTTCTTACATGAAAATTTCTCTATCCAGCATATGCGTATGAATAGAAAAAAAGACGATAAACCTGCGAATGGGTATATAAGGTAAACAAATAAAAAATCAATTTTTACAAATAAATATAAAACATATATTTAAATTAAATGCCACAAAATATCTTGCCTTGCGATAAACGTCAGAGTGTCCTTTTTTTTTTAGTTCTTCCACGTGAAATTACAGTGCCAAAGAGAAATAAATCAACTATCAATTTTTTATAACGGTAACGTGCACACGTTTTAACAATATGCTAAAGAAATTATATAATACCGATATGTCGGAAATTAAGTGAACGTTATACGCGCTATATTTGAAGGATCTATAAAAACAAAAATTCGCTAAAAGTCACGGCAATCTAATTCGCCGAATAAGTCCTTCCGATCTCATCGATATATATTCAGTCTTCATCAATTTATCATTCTACCGTGTATCAATTCACCGCACCACAGTTTCACGCGGATTCGTTAGAATTAATTAAAATACTAGTCGTTTCGTGCCGCGTGCGCGCTGACGAAGCAAGGGGGAGTCGAGTCGAAGAAAAATACAATTGTCGCCTCTCTCATTTCTCTCTCTCTCTCCTCTTTGTTCCCTTCTCTTTTTTTCAGGATTAAATGAAATTTTCTTATCCAAATGCGTGCTGTCTCTATAAAAAATAAGTAAATTAAAAGAAATTCATAGGAATCTATTTTGAATTCAGGGTTAAATTAAAATTTCATTTCCTTCCATTCGTTTCTGATAGTCAGTAACACATCAAAATTAAGACATAAATATATGTAAAAAATATTTCAATCATAACATATGTATATTTATGCCTTAACTTTCTATCAGCCGTTAAAACACAAATATATGAAAGGAAGATTAGATGATTTTAATTAATATAAAATAATAATACTTAATTGGAATTTTGGAAAATAAATTTCGATGAATTTCTTTCAATCTCTTCCTTTTTTATACAGTTCAGGAAGATGCAGCACCGGTCATTTTCTATATTTTACCGGCTGTAAGAGTATAAGAGCTTTTGAGAACGAATACGCTTTCTTAATGAACGAACATGCTTCTTATAATAGTTAACGAAATTATTATTGCTGCTAAATCGATCATGGATCGTATTATTGCTCTACGAGAGCTTGGACAATAACGTGAAAAATCCGTGACTCCTCCAATCGTTGAGCCACTATTAGCCAAAGAGCAAATTCTTTAATGTTTGTTATCAGAATCGTTTCTTGAGACCGCTCATATAATCCATTGATACGATCGTGAGGCGCCGAGCAATGAACACTAACTGTGGTACATACAAGTGGCTTTCAGGAAAACAGGAAACCGTATCGTTTCGCGTATGGACGTAGCATTTCGCGACATTTCGTTGCTTCGTATTATTTCGCATACTGGGCTAATTTTTTAGCTGCCTAGTTTCGCATCTGACGTTAATATCGAGCGAACTGAAGCTCCGAATTAAAGAATCGCATTCAGTGTTGAACGTCGCCGCGCAATTTTCATTATTTCCACGATTCTTATGTCAAGTGGATGACGCTAAGGATCAGGAGGATCACAACTAATATAATATTATTAAATGGCGGCACTATACGCACGAAATTACGTAGGTGAGACGCCTGTGAAGCAATTAGAGTTTCAATGTTTGCGAGTTCTAGTGAATGCCTCCTCCTCCTCCCCCCCCCCTCTGCAATATTTGCACAGATGCATATACATCATATGTAATACGTCCCTATGCAGTTATGCGGCTAATTGATATTCGTAGGTATACGCGAGTAATTATCTGCTTACACGATTTATGTACAAGTTATCACGATTTCAGGTAGCCGAGAGGATCAGTAACGACGATGTGAAGCATCGCTTTATACTGCGCGGTAACGATATTCAGCGCTTGTTTACATTCAATATAATATAACGCACGTACACACAAACACACACATGCATACATTTCATATTCCTCTGCCCTCCCCCCCCCCTTGACGTTTGTTGTTTTTTTTTTTTTCAAATAATTATCGCAAATTAGCCTAATTTTTATATTAATCGTTTCTCAATTTTTTTTTTTTTTTTTTACTACGTTTACCAATAAAGAAATTCGTTTATTCATGCGAGCAACAACTAAGCGGAACAACGCAGATTGTCTCCGTAGGATTAGTAATTTTTTTTTCTCTTGACAAGGCGAAATCGATGGGAGACGGCACAAAAAGCGTCTCTTACGCGCAAGATGCACTGCTGTCTACCACTAGGAAAAGAATAGAACGCGCTACGTCCTTGCCGCCGAACACATATAGAGACACAATTATCTTACTAATCATTAATAGTTAAGTATCACAATCTATGATAAGAAATCCGCGCATATATGCGTCTTGCCGCATCGCTAGCTACCCGCGCGTTCTTCACCCGTCGGAAAATTGCGGCGCGCAGAGATGCAAATCAACGAGTACGTACAAAAATAAATAATCGTCTTGGGTGAATACAGCGGGATCGTGTAGCTCACTAATCTGTCTACTTCGGTCCGCGTGCAAACCTACGTGGTACGCCTACGATTTATTCGGAGCGATCGATCAATCGTCCTAAAAACGAAGCGCTAATAATAAAACAGGCCTAAGTCGTAGAAAACAA
>NW_017304417.1:1059481-1063663 GCF_001594115.1 Trachymyrmex septentrionalis | reverse complement strand
TATATATATATATATATATAAATTTAATTTTCTCATTTATGTCATACATTTGACATATGCAACACAATCCAAATATAGCAATTAAACAGTAACACACGCAATAATATTTAACTATATACAAATATAACAAATTTTGTTCGTTTTATGATAAGGAAGAATAAAGGCATTTTATCAGCGCTTTAATCAGGCGATAATCGATCGTGCCAATAGTCGTTTGCGTAGATTTGTGCAGACTTTTACTGATGAGCGGAAATGAATACAAATTTACTAGTGAAAAGGCAAATAGATGAAATAAATTGATGATGCCTTCATCAAAACATTCTATTTAAATTATCATTTCTGATATTTATCGTATATAAGAATACGAAATTGAAATTTTTAATTTAAATTTTCATCCACTGACCTCTTCAATTTATATATCGAAATATATATGTAATTCACTCGAAAGAGGTTATATATTCTATTTGTCCCTTTTATATATTATATTTACATTATAAATCTCTCGTTTTGTGAAATTCAAAGTAACGTAGAATAAAACCAACTTGAAAAATAAATCACTCGGAGCTACAATTTTTATTATATCCTTATGGCAAAAACGGTAAAAAAGAAGGAAGCGGAAATATTGTTAAATAATGACGCTTCGTATTTTCAGACTACATATGTATAGGTATATATGCAAAAGGGATAAGAGATCGTAATAAATAAAAAATATATATATATATGTATATATATGTATGTACAATTGAGATTGCACAACTATATGTATATACAATCTGTTTATATCATGGAGAAATAAGTCAATGTTTTTTTTTCTATGCAAAAACTATGTTTTTATAGAGGATACTAAACGCTTTTATATATACAACATGGGACAGATAATCTGCGATCTATTTACAAAATTTATGCACAATTCAGTAAAAAATGCACTGTAAAAACAATTGCGTACTTATAATTTTATCGTTCGTAAAATTCTATGTGCAATTACTAATTTTTCATTTAATTAAAGTTCAATCTGGTTCAAAATGTAAAAATTATAAAGTATATTGCATGATATTTTTCTCTGTCAAAAGAACATTTTGAATCTTTAAAGAGCCCGGCAAATAAACTTTGTATTAAAAACAATTTGTAATATCATGGCTTAACAATTTCAATCCTGACTATGATTATGAAATCGAGATGTATATTAAACAACTTCATAATTATATTTTTAGTAGAAAGATCTAATGAAAGATTTCACCACAATCAAGAGTCGCTCGATTTATAACAGAAATATTCCTGATACAAAACATAAACTCTTACCTTGAAAAGCACTTCGAAATCACCTAATAAAAAATTCGTTTCCGCAATCACTGTAAGAGAGTCGTGACACGTGTTGTTAAGAAAACAGGACTGAAGGAATGTTCTGCGACGTGATGAGCCGTATAATAAAACTCTCAGTGGTATACCGTGAGGATTCTATGTATAAATTATGATATCGCAATGTTGTTATGCATTCATTCATTCACTGTTATCGAGACATGCTCTCAATTATTCTCGTATCTATTTATCTCCCTTGATCTATCTTCGTATCTATTTTACATTATAAATTCAGCAAATAAACGGAAATAGAGCATCAACCCGTTTCTTCTTTTTATGGAGTTCCGTAAGTTCAGGTACACGTCCACGGTACACGTACGCGATCATCATAGGCCGTTGATCGAGAATTCTTCACGATCTCGATGCTCCACGGCAATCAGCGCATTCGTGATCTGAGTCTGACAGATTCGTGCTGCGCGATATTAGTAGTGAAAGATCACATCGCGCATTTCAAGTTGGACAGGAGTGTCGCCCAAGGTGATACATCACAATTGATCTCATTGCGCGAAGTAATCATACGTGATAGCGGAAATAAGAGTCTTCCCCCCTCGACGGGCTGTGGACGCAACATCGACTGTGTAGCGACGATGACTAGGGTGATGACGTGGGCGACGATGAAGAAAAAGGGGGTCGCATGAAGATAAAGAGGTAGACAAACGACGCCCGCGGCACACGGTCCTCAGCCCGGAGTGGGTGGGGTCTTATGTCAGTGAATATTGAAGTTGTATTGTTTGCGGCTGGAAGAGATGCGGAGCCACCGACTAACCGCCAATGGCTCCGGATGACAATTCGACCAGGAGATGTCGCCGAAGTGAGGATATGGCGAGGACGTGGTCGTTGCTTCGACCTGGATCGACGCAGACGTTGGAAAATCTTGCGACGATTGGCACAATTGCTCATGTTGTGATTTGTGCCTTTTTTGTTGACGCGATACCGAGCTCGCATGATTCAGTCTCTTGCCGTTGATCTGACTGGCGTGCTGTTGCTCCAGCTGTTCCACTGGTTCGAACAAATTCAGACTCGGCATGGAAACTTGCATTTGCTGATAGTTCCTGACTGAGATTGGTGACTGTGATGAGTGACTATTTGGCCGTGATTGTATCTGCATTAGTAGCTGGGATTTAGCGTCTTTGGTAGTATAAACGGGCGAGTACATGGATATGGTCTCGGCATCGATGTCCACAGGAGTCTCGCCTTCGAGCACAGTGGCGACTACCGTGGGTGGTTGTATGCAAGTGGTTGGCAGTGATGCCGGTACGACTGGCATTGTGGGCGTCGTGGTAGTACTTGGTATTAAGGTGGCTATTCCTGATGACTCTTCGCTGTTGGTACCCGGTAATGGGGATAGTGACGGTAGCATTACGGATATTGGTGCCATCATCGAACTTGACTGCTGTTGTGATGAGCCGCTGCTACTGTTGCTACTACTATTGCCAGCGATGGTAGAATTGACCACCAGCGTCGACTCTAGATTCCGCAGCTCCTCCGAATTGACAAAGTCCTCTTCGAGTTTGGTCTAAAAAAGAAAAACATTGACAATACGTAGAGTAAGAATCGTAGGCCCCGTAAGAAAAGGTGGCGTTTAAGTGTCTAAAAGAAATCATGCCTTACAGGTTTAGTGGAGCCATGCGGGGCCAGACACCGATAAAGCAAATCAACAGCCTGCAATAACAAAAACAGAAAACAAGTATCAACCGACACCCTCTGCGTTTGTTTTTATGCACGCTAGCTTGTGGTTGGTATCCCGACGCTGACTCGACTGGGTCGATCCATGTTTGTCAGCAGAATCGCATAATTCTATATTTCTTTTTTTGTTTCTACTTTAATTATAAAATATTTCTTACGTCAAAGAAAATGATAGAAGATTGATAATATTATTCTTTCTATCAAGTAGCTAAAATTAAAAAAATTGTGCTTATGGTAAATTGAAAGAAATATTGTTACATATGTTTACATATTTTTAAAACAGTTTCGGTTCTTTTATATTTATTTAAAAATAAATTTTATAATAAAAAGAAACATTTCTAATACAAAAACGTACGTATTCGGATAAATTTGTTCTTAATAAATATTAAAAATTATCTATAAAATATAATATTAAATTAGATTTTTTTTTTTTAAATATAATATTAAATTAGATTTAAGAATATAATAAGTGATATGAAATATTGGATCTGGTATTTATTTCTGTATGTAAGGTGTGTAAAAAATTGCAAAATTTTTTTGATATTATTCGACTCTGGATACTTGTCCGCACTTTAATTTTCTGAGAATTATTAAAATTCTTAGAACATACAGTTATTTAAGCTTGACTTAATGAAATTTGAAAAAAAAAACTTGAAACAAATTTATCTTTACATTTCCAGAAAGTATATTTCTGCATTACCTTCTTCGAGTCAGCCTTTTAATATCACTAACACTTATAATAGTATGCAGAAATGAAAGTTCTTTTTAAAGCATAATAAAAAATAAGAATATCATGCATAATATTCCAAACTTATCGAGACATACACAATAATTTCGACAAAAAAGTACGAAAGCCATATATTCATCTCCCGTATTTTTCTCAGATGCAAAGTTATGAAAATAATATGTGTACACAAAAGAACAATACTTGTACAATTTTATTTCAACTACACACAATCAAACTGAAACTTTCATTTCACCATTGCGCCAGCAATCTTGTTTTCTTGATACAGATTGTTCGCGCAAAAGTCTAACCATAATAGTAACAATAGCGTGGCAAATGAAGAAGATTCACACCGAGGATAGTACAGAAACAGGAGAATTAGGAAGAAGGAAAGAAAGGAAGTATATATATATATA
>NW_017304417.1:1057802-1059372 GCF_001594115.1 Trachymyrmex septentrionalis | reverse complement strand
ATATATATATATATATATATATATATGTAAATATATATAAATATCTTAGATACAAAATTACGAATACAAGAAAGCAGTGGTTTGCTTACCTTTGGCAGTGGATACGTGTCCGGTAACGATAGTACAGGCGGTGAGCTCGGCGTTTCCGAGTCGGCAATAGATACTGGAGTGTTGGGAGCAAGAGGATTGTTCAGGTTGGATACGGCGGTGGCGGCGGCGGCGGCGGCGGTAACGGCCGAGGATACAGTGACGGTTCCAGAGACCGTCACCTTCGTTGTCTGCCGGCTACCGCCGTTATTCGGCTGCTCCTTCGCGGCACGATGTTCCGCGAGGAGCTTGTCGAAGGTCTTGCTGCGACCGACGACCGTTCGGCGCAGCGAGACAGTGTGCGCTTTGCATGTGAGTGACCTGGTGCAGGGCTTGCCAGTCTCCTCGTTCAACACACCGCAGTGCCGATCGGGATCATACTCGCGGTCTTTGAGCAACGACCGATCTGTTTTAAGCCTCTTCCGACGAGGCTGGTTGCTGCCACTGTTACTGTTAGGACCAGGGCTTTTGCTCGGACTCCCTCCGCTGCTTGTAGATGTACTGATAATATTCGAAGAACCGGCTATGTTAGAAGAGGTAGTTTGTACCGTGATCGATTCAAGAGGCGATCGGGGTGACGAGGAGATCGGCAGAGAGCCACCTGCAGACAAGTTCGCCTGATCCGCAGTACGCTTAACGGTCGTGTGGTTCAGCTTCGCACTACCAACGATGGGAATTGAAGCAGAAACTGAAGGAACTGATGGTTGAGTGTTTCTCTTCAGCTTGGAGACCTTGCAGAAGGGAGCTTTTATGGACGGTTTTGTGACTGGGGTTGTGGGTGGTGGAAAATTTGCCATGCCGGAATGGCGACACTCTGTGGCAAAATAGAAGATGTGTTTACATGTTTAATACCTGCAATACATGTATACAAAATGCTAATGAGTTGCAAATATTTTGACAATATATCTGAATCTCATAGCTGCGAATGAAATCACTGTACATACATCTTTTATAATATACAATAAAAATATTTCTTTAAGTTAAAATTCAATAACTTTGACTTTAAATATATTAAATAAAATTTTCAAATAACATATATAAATTGATAAGCAATTGTTCACTTTTAAAACACACAAAAATTTTGCGTTTGGAATTATGTGCTATTAAGTCCTCCAAATATAATTTTAGATTATAATTAACTAAATAACAAAATCAGAAATAAACTTGCTTTATGTTTAGCCCTGCTGTTTAATAAATAATTGAAATTTCTGATTATATCATGCCTTATTGTTATTAATAAATCTGCATTTCTGTTAATATACTAACAAATTATGTTAAACATAAAGCAATTTAATTATACTTCGTTACACTATACTACAATAATCAATAAAATATGAATATATACCTATATGTTGAATGAGAGCTTGTGGTTTTACTATGGCATCGCATATTTCACATACTACTCCATAGAAATCATCCCTCTCTGGACAAAAGCCATACAAATCGATATCTGAAAAATGTTTCACATTAGTGTTATAGTAAA
>NW_017304417.1:1045017-1057757 GCF_001594115.1 Trachymyrmex septentrionalis | reverse complement strand
GAGAGAGGGGAGGGAGAGAGAGAGAGAAAGGAAGAAAGAAGTAACAATCTACATAATTGTATATAGATATGTATTATCATTTTAATATACAATATGTTGAAAAAATTAGTAATTACCATCTGAAGAAAGACGTGTGACTGAGCTTGATGGCTGGACTTCTGTTTCTTCATCGCCTGAAACACGGAACAATAAACGGTTGTTCATAACAGTATTTTATATCAATCAATAAGATATTTATCTCAGAAAAAAAATAATTTTTATTTTATATGTTATTTAATAAAACATGAAATATTTTAACTATATGTCTATACATATAGTATTATTTTTTAATAAATCACGAATATATCCATAGGAGGTTTATGCTTGGTAATGTTCTATACGTATCCACAAAATATTATTACATTAAAAAGTGTTTATCCTATAACTACACTGAAAAATATTATTGAAGTATTATTTATGTGAAAGATGCATTATACATCCACACTCATATATTAAAAGAGTAAAAGATTCTCTACATAACTAATAAAAAATGTTCAAAATTTCCTCAGCAAGTATTATATTGAGCTTTTAAATGTAAATATGAAATAAAGAACACAGAACTTTATAGACAAGTCAACTTTATTCTTTTTATTTACATCTAGCATACATGCATAATAACAGCTGTAGTACAAAATTCAAGAGGATGAAATCTACAGAAGGAAAATGTATGTCGCGTGATTAACGCTTTCTCTTTCTTTCAACAACAATGTATCTCAGAAATATCATCAATCGATTAATAAACGATCTGCCGATCGTTCAATTCTCGTGAAATAATCGCATCAACGTACGCTCGATACTCGCTCGAATTACATAATTGTCAGTGTCCTGAAAATCATTGTGAGAACTTGGCGGCGACGGGGGCGCACGGGGAGCACGCGAAAAAAATGGGCAATGTGTTATCGTACCCCCGTGCCGTTGAATGTTGATAGATGATACATAACACACAACACCCCCTTCGACATAGCCCCCTGCAATGAGGCGCGCGCGCGCGCGCGTATCGCGCTACCGTCAGCGCTACCCACCATCGGACAAAGGAGCGTCGAAGTGAGGTTAGGTACGCGCGCCTCCGACGCCCGTCGCCGTCGCGGCTGCGGATGCGGCCGCGGGCGTGCGGCTGCGGCGTCGCGATGGACAGATTGAGCGCACTTACTCAGCGGCTTGTCCCGTCCGATTCTTTCGATCCAGCTGGACCAGGGCTGGCCGTGAAAGAATGTTGGGCTGTCACTTCCCGACATTGCCAATGGCGCTCGCGTTCCGAGTGAAACACGGCGCGGTCCTCGCGTGTATATAGCGTGGCGAGAATGTTTTTCGGGGGCCGGGCCGCGTGGACTGTCAGGTGCGGCGCGATACTATACTCCACGCTATATCTACTCTCCCTCACCCCCGCGATCTCCGTCGCTACCGTCGCGTCAGTCGCGCGTGTGAGTGTGTGTCGCCCCACGGCCAGACGCATTTGCCTCCTCCTCTTCCTCCACCACCACTACTCTCAACTCTGACTCTGGCTCCCTCTCGCTCTTACTCTTCTCCACAGTTCCCCTATCTCCTCTCTCCCTTCCTCCTAACCACCGATTCCACTAATTGCAAGTACGCGTAGCACGCGCGCGACCAATTGCCCCTTTCAAACGTATATCTCGACCAACATATCGCCGCGTCGTGACGCTGTGTGACGATTTCGCGACGCGCCGTCACGCGAGTCAAGATGCTGGCTCCGTCGTCCAGGTCGTCC
The DNA here is from genome assembly GCF_001594115.1 of Trachymyrmex septentrionalis. Taxonomy (NCBI): domain Eukaryota; kingdom Metazoa; phylum Arthropoda; class Insecta; order Hymenoptera; family Formicidae; genus Trachymyrmex; species Trachymyrmex septentrionalis. The sequence goes on along the minus strand of NW_017304417.1, from coordinate 1,055,992 downwards.
TCGCGATTCCACCGTTCCGCGTGGCTTCTCGCGTACCCATCGAGTGCACGCACACACTCTCGCGTATCGCACGCGCGCTCTACTACGAACACCGACCAACACTGCGGATCTGCGAGACGGCATTGGCCGATGCTGCTCTGACGTCACGGCCTTCGTGAGCATGACAACGTGCGCAGAACGACCAGCCAATCGCGACGAGTCGAGTCGCGTACGATGTAAACGACGCGCGACGTTGCGCCGACTGTTCTCCGCGGCAGGTGGATCGTGGATCGTGTCGCGCGTTGCGCTCCGGTGTCATTCACATACATGACTTCATTGATAAATTTCTGTTGAATGCAAACCGCGCGTTGTTGAGAACTTTCTTTATAAAATACGATTGATAACACCGTAAATCATGTAGGTATTTGTTAATATTTTCAATCGGATTAAAGAAGATATCGACAATTTTAATCGTAAGTCTTTTCCTTACGAAAAGTCATTACACTGATTCATAGCGCGCTGCAGCATTAGAGAGTATAGAGAATGATTATGATTCAGCAGAAATTTTGGCTGCAGAAAGATTACAGCATAATGTAAAGATATCTCAATGATAACGCAATCGTTGGATTATTAAATATACTTCGATTTTTCTGCAGTTTGAACATTTTGAAATAAAAGTTTATAATCTTTTTTTTTTTTTGGAAGTACTAAAATTTATTTTCTGGCTGAACTTTCACATAATATCGTCATTTCTATTTTTTTGTATAAAAATTTGATCACTAATTCTATTATGGAGGCAAGTCATGCAAATTCGCATAATCACGTGACATTTATTTCGATCGCCTTCGAATCTTCTATCCTCGAGAGACCGGATCGATGTAATAATCCTGATTGACGACTCTTCGAAACATGAAATCGCATATTTTTCCAAAGAGACGGTTTTGACTAGGAATAACCGCTGTCGTCATCAACGGTCATAAATATACATCGACGATTGAGTCCTTATCCTATTATTAGAAACAAATGCTTAAATTTACAGTCTTGTTGGTTATTCGATTTACAATTCATTCGACGTCTTAACCGGCGAAAAACGATCTTGAATTCGGTTGCGTTTGGGCTGGCCGGGCGGTGTTGTTCACGTCGCCACGATGGGCTTGAATCGCCTGCCAGTTAATGTACCAAAATGGTTGCTTGTCTCTCGGCCAGGTCTTGATCCTATTTATCAAGTCAATGTCGCCGTGAGCATCGACTGGTAAATCAGCTGGATTTATAGTTGTGCTTAGGGACGGTGTAGCTGCAGCTGCACTCTCTTCACCTATTCGATTTCCAAGCAGCGTGCTATCGGTACCAATGTGACTCCCTTGATATGCTCCTTGAGCTCCTTGATACGTTGGAATTCCATAAGATCCTTGATACATTGGAATTCCTTGAGATCCTTGACGCACTGGAATTTCTTGAACTCCTTGACCTACTGGAATTCCTTGAGCTCCTTGACCTACTGGAATTCCTTGAGCTCCTTGACCTACTGGAATTCCTTGAGCCCCTTGGCCCAATGGGATTCCCTGTGTCCCTTGGCCCACTGGAATTCCTTGTGTTCCTTGGCCCGCTGGAATTCCTTGAGTTCCTTGACCTACTGGAATTCCTTGAGCTCCTTGACCTATTGGAATTCCTTGAGTCCCTTGACCTACTGGAATTCCCTGAGCCCCTTGGCCCAATGGGATTCCCTGTATCCCTTGGGCCGCTGGAATTCCTTGAACTCCTTGACCCACTGGAATTCCTTGAGTTCCTTGACCCACTGGGATTATTTGATCTCCTTGAGCTGCTTGACCTGCTTGAGTCGCTTGCTCCGCTGCTATTCGCTCGTCAATATATTGAGGTAGAACCTGAGGCAGACGATTACCGGTACCAGCGTGCCATGGTCGTTGCGACTGCACCATGTAGAACACAGTAGCGAAGAGTATAGTATATTTCAACTGTAATGGAGAATAATTTCAATTTAAATGGATAAAGATATATTATTTTAAAAATGCTAAGAATTTTGTTTCTCTATCATTTAACAAATTTAAATTATTTGGGAAGATGATATATTATGAATAAATATGTTTAGCTAGGACTCTCTCTCTCTCTCTTTAAAATAACAATGACAACTAATTCAAGGCTCCTGAGAGTCAGTACGATTATTGTAATGTAAAATATAAATTGATTACACCTTAGATGTAGAGGTGTCTTCTTCATTTAAAGTTCTTATACGTTTTGATTCATTTTGAAGCTTTTTTCAGCATTTTCACTTTTCCTATATTATATTGGTTCAGTATTAATAATGATTATTATTGAATAAAATGGCACATAAACCATTCTATAGTGTTAAGCATTAAATTTGCGAAATTTCAAAACTTTATGACCAAGTTGGCGTGTGTTGAAAAGCCATTATAAATTTGGTAACTTGTGAGTAACTTTTCCTCAGTAGACTGCTAAACCAATATATTGTAGTACAGGAGAATTGAAAATGCTGAAGAGGATTCCAAAATGAATCGAAACGTACAAGAATTTTAAATAAAGAAGACACCAGTACATCTAATTGTAAGGTGTAATTATTTTATATTTTCCTTTATAATTATCGCCCACTTCTTGTCACACTGATTCTCAATTGTCTTAAATTAGTTGTCATTGTTATTATATATTATTATTAGTTAACATTGATAATGAAATACAACTCATCATAAAATAAAGATTTGTATAATTAATCAATATAAATATTGCAAGCTATAAAGTGTAAATACAAATTGTCAAATAATCTCTCTTCTAAATTAGTATTAATATTAGTAATAAATGCAGGTTATATAATACAAGAGTATTAATTAAGTAGATTAAGAAACAATCAAATCTATTTACCATGATTATCGAATATATCAAGGCGTTTACTGAATCAATAAATACACGAGGATTTCACCAATGGTATCCAACGGGACTGGGAGATTTAATGATTGTGCGATTCACCGTTCGAAACTGAAGTGCCAAGGTAGCAAGCATTCCTTCTATATAAATCGCTCGGCTTCACTCTGATCCCCACTACGAAGTCGACGAGTCACCCGTCTGTGGGAAACTTGACTGCAACTTCCCCCGATTGTCGAGTTTGCAGTATCTTGGTGGACGCAAAAGTCTTCCCGAAGTGATGTATACAAATCACTACTGAGATAAGAAAGTATTTTCTGAAAGCGCGTCTGCGAGTCAAGTTTCGCAAAGAAAATATACTTGCAATTTATCACGACGATAAAGTTATGTTGTCAATCATCCTTTTAATTTCGGTTCATTCGTGCGCGTAAATTCCAGTGAATCCCCTATATAAATTAAAATTTGTACAACACTTAGATATTATATTAGGTTGAGTAAAAAGTCATCGCGTATTTTTTAGCTCAAAGTTGTATATACGAGTACAATATCTTCGTCAATAATGAATGAAATTCAAATTTAAAAAAAGGGTTTTAAAGCTTGAAATCTCTACTTTTAAAAGCTTATCACATTTTTTAAGTTTATATGAGTTTGATAATTTTTACATACCAAAAACTACGAGCTGAAAAAGACGAAAAATTTTCTTCTCACTTTGTGGATTTGTAACGTGTCCAAAACGAATTTGAGAAAATTTTCGATTACCTATCGTGAAAGCTTGATACTTTCCCTACAAAATCGTTTTTTTTAAATATTCCTACGACTTTTGATTACTGAGTTATCGCGGATTAAATAAAAGAATTATTTTGACTTTAATTGCTCATAACTCCATTAAAAATTGTCGTATCGTATAATTTAAAAAAGAGATTTTTAAAGCTGAAACTTTACTCTATCAAGATATATTTATATTGTTGGTAAGAAAGTAATTGCGGTTTTTACTGATATAACATAGATGTCTTTTAAAAAAACGCGATGACTTTTTACTTAACCTAATATATTTGTGGAATGTCTGAATGCAGAAAAAAATATGTGGAATTTTTATATTATTAATTGATATGTAAACTTATAAATTATTTTTAATGTGCTATAATTAAGTAAAAGCATTAATTAACATTCTTCAATTACATTCTTTTCTTCTGGTGTATTAATAAAAATTACATTATTAATAATTAAATAGAATTTTTAATTTATGTTAAATGAAAATAAATTGGGTTTATATAATAAAAGAAATTCTATATTATATATAGAAAAATTATATATATTTAGTCGTTGATAGTGTCAAACACTTGTGTACATAAAACAGCAAATGTATGTATTTGACAATTCAAAAGTTTAATGACAATGTTACGATGTTATTCTTCTAATAGTTAATTAATCAATAATTACCGAGAGCAAATAATGGATAGACTCATTTTTTAGGTATGCATTCGAAAGATTATGACAATCTTGGAATGACTATATCTAATTTTCTGAATAACACACCGTGAAATTGCAATGTCAGCAATGACAATGAATTTCATACTTTTCCAGCTTCGTCAGCACATTACATTTACGCCCGTATTTATCGTGGTTTTGCGGTTTTAACAAAATGTTGAGGTATTTAACTAAGCTGATAAATCCACGTTTTCGTCATCACGAATCCGCAGATATAGTTCGTAAGAAAAGAGATACGAGTTGTTTATTCATATGAATTTCTTATGGAAACAGTGATAGGAAGCAAAAATTACTTTGATGTGATTATTCACGAAAAATATTCATTAAGAAATTATATGTCAAACTGTAATCTTACGAAGACCTTTGGAAATCATTGATTTTTGTAATGCTAGCACATTTTTAGTATTCCTAATGGAGCACGCCGTCATTTCTCGTTATATGAAAACAAGAACAGATTGCAAAAATTATTGCATTGGTCAACGGTTCATGGCAATTATAATCTTTATCATGCGCGTAATGAAAAAAAAAGTATGAAAGATAAAAATTATCTTATTATTTATAGCGTGTCCGCTAAATTTTCATATGTAGCTTTTGACTAAAGATTCTCAATTATTACGACAAAGTGGAAGTAATCTGAAAAAAATGCAAATATTTCAAGAATTATATATTTCACAAGTTTTTTTCTTATAAATCATACGTTATAGACTTGTAGTTTGATAAATATATTATTTTTCCAAGCTTATCTGCAACGTTTATCTACATAAATATATCTTATGTTAGATGCTGCAATTAAGTTCGTTTATAATTTCTATCGATAATTCGCGTGAGCGACAGTAATTACGATATAACAACGCAAATAATTAATGATCCCCAGTGGCTGGAACGATGGAAAATTAGTACATTTTCCTCTGAAGATTTTCTTAGAACTCATTTTTCCGTAGTATTTCTCTTATCTTTAGATTTTTACCTCCGCTTGGTTTTCATGGTCAAGACGTGATTTCTTTATTTAGTTCAAGAAACGAGGAAATTTTGTTTCTTTCGTTCTGTGACGGAATATATCTTTTTATTGGTGATAGACTCATTATTTACATCAAATAATTGGTTCAATCAGAATCCGGTTTTGCCGTTGGCGTATCGATGGAATTACCAGATCAGTAATTTTCCCTACTCTGCACAGAATATGTCTTGATAAATATCTTAAGTAGCGTAGACACAAGAAATTATTAATTGCAATAATTAACAGTCATATTATAAAAAATTAAATAAAATTTTTAATTTATCAAGACGTGTGATAGTATCTTGTAATATGCTATTAAATACATATACGTACAATAGAAAAACATTTACGTATAAATAATAGAAAATACAATAGAAAATTGACTTGTATAAATTAAGTATAAATTGAGTATATATAATTTAGGAAGAAAATGTATCGTCAGTCATACTTTGAATCGTTCTAAATGAGATTTTCTCCGAAGTGATTAGAGGTATGCGGTACCTTTTCATGAATTATGTGCCTTCATGCTTGTGCATTTAATCGAAAGCGCTTTTACGATTTTTTTGTTCTCGCAAATTGCGTCATGCAAAATAGAAATACAGTCGAAGCAAAATATTTACGGCCGTTCTTCTCGCCTGGCCATGACGGAATCAGATTGTGGGGATTAAAGGCCGCTGCTGCTGCGAGCTTATGGAAACTGGAAACAGTGCTGGACCGGGTTTTTCCCAACCAGCTTTGAACCATCAAGTGTGATAAATTTCACTGTGAATGGCTAGCTAGAAGTCAGTAGTTTCCGTTAAAAATGATAAAGCGGAATCTAATTTGCAGCGCAATTTTCATAAACGTTGTCGTTGGAATTGTGCAAATAATAAAACTGCCCGATGAAAGAATTGACATGAGTTTTTAAAATCATCTTTTGTGGTAAATGTAAATTGCGAAAGAATGGATTCATTTGCATTTACGTTATAACACATTATTAATAATAAACCCATATCAATGTGGTAAGTCAAGCTCGTCTAGAAATTTGCCATGTATGTTTATAAATAAACAACCGCCGCATTAAGTTCGGAATCATCTACGTCATTAGAATTATGACGCATCAGATATAGAATTTCTTGCCTGGGTGATGAAAAACGATGATCTTCAATATGCAAATCAATATAAAATAAACAAGAATAACTTTATATTCTCATTAATGCTACATTCTCGCGTTTATTCACGAATTGATGAACACTAGAAATTTTAATACATTTGTAGAATAAAAACATTTACTATAAATAACACACACACACACACACACATTTATACAACCCTTTATATCATTTATGAAATTCGATCGCCAATACCGTTATCATTAGATTTTAGTTATGTATACATATAAATTATGAGAATAAATTATATATAATTATGGGTCTTTGTTATAGTCGAATATTAGTGATACAGTTATAAGTCAAATAATACACTCTTAATAATGAAATAATAATTATATTTAAAAAATCTTAGATAACAAATCATTGTTTATTCGTTATCGTATTATTGTGATACGATAAGATAAAATTTTAATCATGAAGATTTTATTATAAAAATATAGTAATTGCTTACTGAACAAAAATTACGGCGCAGAATCATCGATAAGGAAATGTGTTGGAAACCAGTTTAAGCGTAATGTCTTTACCGAAGTATGCTAATCTACCCGATAATGTACATTTATCCGTTTTTACTTTAAGATTGAATTTATTTATAAATATATGTGAGGTATACATACATACATATGTAATTATGATTTCTATAACTCGATGCAATTATAATTTCTAATATTATAATAGATGTATGTGTGTGTTTGTGAGAATATTGTTCTCGTGCAATTGAACATCTTTCTATTTCAAAAAGATTTTTTAAATCCTTATATTTCAAATATATTTTGAGATTCTTGTGATGTACAACTATTTTTTAAAAGATTTTAACTGTTTCAAGAGACTTGATAGAATAGATACGTTATTCTTAAATCGATCAATTTACAGAAATAGGCAGGAAAGTGTGTTATAAATGCAATAGTTCGATTTCCTGGTGCCAGGATGGTACGAAACTAATCGTTATAATGTTACATAAAAGTCATTATTCCAGAGTCATTTTTTTATTCTAATCTTTAATCAAGTCTCTTAAAACCCTAAATAATCTGCTTTTATATTCCGAATCTATAATGAATAATTTCTATTGTATCGATTTGAACAGTTATACTTAACTTATATAATGCAGTCATTGATTTATGATTTATTATATTATTATATAATACATATTTAAATAATTAAATCAACTAAAGTACATATTTAAATCACTATACATTAACTAAAATAATTAAATTAAGGATATTATACATATTTAAAAAAAATTATGAAAAAGTTTTATAGATTATTTCAGATTGCATTTAAAAGTTAGATGAAATATTTATTAATGGCGGTTTATCATTTAGATCAAAGGTTATTACAAGAAGTAGGATTTTTTATTTGTGTTTTAATAGAAATGTATCGATGAAAATTATAAAATAATGACAAAAAATTTAATTTTTTTATATAAATACTGCAAAAATTCTACATGATTTGTGTAAAAAGAATTTTTATTTTGATGCAAAAATTAGTTATCCTGTAAATTAGTGTGCCCGATGAATACAAAAATTTGTAATTGAACTCCAAATTGTATTTATTCCCGTAAAAAGATCATATATTTATTCAAAATTTTGGGTTTTTAAAAAATATTTATTCACAAAAAACTATGAATATTTAACAAGTATTCATATTCATTTAAACAAAATATAAACTGAAAAAAAAGCTCCAATAAGCAATCGTTATCCCTTAACTATAACCGGCACTTTGATGACTTAAGTAAAAAAATAGAATTTTATTTATTTTTATCATTGTGTGTAATATTCAAATTTTATAAAGAAAACTTAAAAATTTTGAAAAATATTTTAGAAAGCAATACATTTTTTATTTATAAATATCTATTTGATAAAGCGTCATACATATTTCGATATAATTCCAGTCATATCACAGTAAATACTTATATTATAGTAATGTTATAAATATTTTATAAGATATCTTGGCCGCATTGTTCATTATGGTCTGTGGACAAATCCGAAATATATTATTTATTTCCAACCAAAAATATTTTTGTTTAACCTATAAGTTAAATAAGGACGCTTATCATATAGATTGCGGACTAAGCGCACGGTGTAATTGTAACCATTGGTTTTATAGATTTTTATTTTCTCTTGCAGGCTTGCAAACTATGTGTATAGATAATACAGAGTAAAAGTGAACAACAAAACGAAAATATTTGTAATCATATTCAAAAAATATTCATTCAAATAGAATGAAAAAGTATTTATTCGTTTCTTGACGAATAAAAAAGAAGTGTTTAAATGAATATTTTTATTCACTTTTTATTCATTTATTAGATGTATTCACCGAACACACTATTATAAATAAACAAAATATTTATTTGTTCTGTATCTTTGTAACTAATCTGAATCGTAATAAAACTTTGCATAAGTCGCATTTTGAACTTCAATGTACTTATTATGTACGAAAACATTTAGATTTTTATTATATCTTAAATTTTAATTCATAGCAATATAAATAATAAGAAATATATAAACTATAAAAATGTGTTGTTCACTAAAAATAGAATAATTATAAACACAACTTTCATAAGTATATAGTTCGTTAAAAAATACTAATATAGGTGCTATATACATCTTTTATACCTTTTTAATCTGCGATAATTATTTAATTATCTTATATATATATATATATGATGTATGCTATTTTACATATAAATATATATACCATATATGTACATACATACAATATATATACATACGTACATGCATATATACCTTGTACAAAATGGACGTTAAGGTAACATAATTACCGACTGAGAAAAATACTTCTAATTGCAAAGCTAACTACTAGATGGCCATATTAGTTCTATTTGTTATAATCCAGCAAACGCTAAATATTCTTGAAATATTCATAAAGTGTTTCTAAAATCTCAAAATAAATATTCCAAGAATACTCCAAAATATTCCGAATATTTATAGTATGTAAAAGAAATATTTAAATGTCGATTAAAATATTTTATTTGTTTATCGTTACATATTCCGAGAATGTTCCATAAATATTTCATACATATATATTTTACAAAATTTTTCCAAAAATTTCAGATCAGGTTATCTGTGAATTAGTCTTTAAACAAAATTTTACTTTGGAAAACACAGTCTTGTCTTAAAATGTCTTTATCGTGGACCTCAATTTTAGAGCTTACTTCACAGACAACGTGTTGTGCTGCTTATATTCTGTCCAGGTGATTCTTATTTATGAGTAAATACTCTTGGCCATGGCCTTCTGTCGGCGGAGTTGTGTACTACTCGCTCGCTTGCGATTTTGAAATATAAGGAATCATTCACATAATATTCTGATTTCATCGATATTTGCACATTCTTTTACTGTTCTGAAACATTCGGTATATATTGTCAATATATGAATAGAACTTTCTGTAAATATTTAGCATTAGCTAGAAATATTGTTGTTGATATCAAAAATTATTATAATTATTGCAATTTTGAATCATATCTTGCCATTGAAAAATATACATACTTACATAAATTAATTATACGTACTTATAATAAAATAATAATTAAAAATAAAATTATATTAAATTTATCTTAATAATTTAATTTAAATTATGTTTGATTTATAATACACAATAATAATTGTGTAATATAAAATAAATAAAGTATATAAAATAAATGAATCACAAATTGATTAAAAAATAAAAATCTATTTCAGCGGACATTAAGCTAAAGAGTTTAAATATTATAACACACATATTGTATATAAGCTAACTTATTTATGTATATATATATTGTCACATTTTATCAGCCATCTTACCTAATATCGCAATTTGTTTTATCCACGTGTTAATGACAAAATTATGTCACTTAATCTGCTGCCATGCTTGAGTATTAGCCAAGATCATTCCACAAGTTACATTTTTTTATAAATTTCGCAGAAGTGTTTTTTTTTTAATTTACGATGCTCGCACGGACGTATTTGTCGACTTGATTTATAATAACATTCTTGTAAATAATATGTTGAGATACTTTTAATTCAAGAAATTGCGAAGAAAGAGATGCGTTGCATTCAGAACTATGTTAGCGCACAGGATTGCTATATCAACGTTTGCTTTTGCTAAATCGCCTATAGACCGCGCATGTCGAGCGTACTTCATCGCTTATGAAATCATTACAATGACCTTGGGTCAATAAACGCACTCCGTTGTATCGGCCGTTCAAATATTTTATGCTTCAATTATGACGCGACTATACGGATTGGGTCTTACGACATACGTTATAGGGCATGCGTACTCCATTTCGACATTAAGAGTTTGCGATCTTAATTTTATTAATGTATTTATTCACACACGCATTCAAAATCCTTTAATTCTTTATACAAATTAGCACAGTGGTAAATAATATTCGTGTAGAGCGATTCATTAAACCTTGTATTGATACAGTGACCATATCATTTAATAAGACTACAAAAGAAATTAGCTACAAAT
>NW_017304417.1:1037425-1044917 GCF_001594115.1 Trachymyrmex septentrionalis | reverse complement strand
TTCGTGTAGAGCGATTCATTAAACCTTGTATTGATACAGTGACCATATTATCATTTAATAAGACTACAAAAGAAATTAGCTATGAACGAGATGCTATTTCAATAATTTTTAGATTTAGAGAAAGATGAAAAGTTAATTGAACCGAGATTAAATTTAATTATTACCTTGGTATAAACGGTCATTAATTATTCTATCGCTTCTTGTCAACACGAATGCGCGGTGTACTAATGTGTCAGACGTATATTTTAACACATGCCTGTATTTTATGTAATAATGATCTATATCTGACGTTGTATATAGAATATGAACGTGATTTCTTCAGAAAAAAAAAAAACCAGATTTGTCCACCGACAGTAATAATCGTTGCGATAGATTGTGTTCGTAATGTCATTTCTCCTAGGTCAGTTAAGTCTTCTCGATTATTTGATTAAGACTCATCACTGCCTATTGTCAGTGTCAGCAATCATCCACGAAGGGCAGATTAAAATCTAACTCGGGAAAATCTTAGTGCACGATCTTTTCCTCTAATGTATATCTTGTAGTATTTATTATAACACACTTATTATAACGCACTTTCATCGAAGCTATACGTGAAGATTGTTTCTTAATTCATGGTATGAAAAGACAGACACAATTTGTGGTAAGAAGTTTTTCCTAACATCTTACTTTTTCTTTAGATATTATAGCGAGGCTAACGAGAAAAATTAATTCAAATAGCTAATAGTAAGAAATTTATTCTCTTGCTTATTTTTTGTTAAGACACATTATCGTTTTATCTGCAATGCTACTCGTAAATCCTTCAAGCAATGCGAGTGCAGATAGGTCGCTGCAGTAGCGAAGACGCACTTCAGATGCGGAGATGCGTGCGCTAAGCAGTCAAAGCGACTTTTTAGAAGTAACCACCTCAGCAGGATTTGCTCTATATGGCTCTGGAATAGATAATTTAGTGTGTGTAAAACTTTGAGTGTGTGTAAAAGTCTGTTCTCGTAGTGCAAAGTGAACGTAAAATTTCAAAACGCATGACCACAATTTTCAAAACGCGTATCTTGACCACTGTATCTTGAAAACAAGATTCGATTAATCGACTTGCAATTTTAAACCGAGCACTAAAAACTATTTCTTAACATAAAATTTTTTTTATGACATTTTATGTTAAGAACATAAAACAAGATTCGATTAATCGACTTGCAATTTTAAATCGAGCACTAAAAGCTATTTCTTAACATAAAATTTTTTTTATGACATTTTATGTTTTTCCTAGCCAAAAACTAAGTCAAAAATCATATAACATCAAAAAATAAAATTTTTTGTAAAGAATTGTTGACATTGATCAGCTGCCATTTTGTTTAAACGCAATATTTCAAAAAACGGCTACATGAAAAGTTGATCTATAGATCATATATGTATTTCTTGCTTGCACAAATTAAAGTAGCATATATATATATATATAACAAATATTTTCCTTTTACTTGTTTTAAGTATGTTTAAATATATGTATGCGCTCGAAAGTAGATGTCTTTATTCAATTACGTTGACAAATAGCTAAATCTGCAAGGCAACCTTTTCGTTATTTATTTCTTATTTGAATTACTGTTGAGCCATTGTTCGATCCTTAATACGTTATTCTTACGCAGACGCTTTATTTTCCCGTGACAAACAGAGAACGGGTTTGGATAAATTGGAGCTCGCTAATCGTAAGAAGAGGTCAGTAGTGCAGTTTAGCCGCTCGTATAAGAGCAGCTCGAACATCAGTAACTCCATTAAAGTAGATCAACGTTGCACGGTGTCACCATGAACGTGGTAGTGATACCGTTCTTTTTAGGTGAGAATTCGGAATTATCGTGACACCCGCGTAGCGAGTCGGGGCTGATTCAACTCGAATCGCGTCTATCGTTTTCAATACTTCGTGATTGAATTTCGTTTTGCCGAAGGTCGTTGTATTGTAAGTACTGATAGCTAGAATGATATGCGTCCAAGTCGGCACGTCGCGAATCGAACGATCAATCGCGTTAGAAACCGCACTGCTCGTCAGAAATACGAAAAACGCTAGGTAATCGAGATATTTAACGGTAGACATCGGCCTGCTTGACGTCATCACTGTATTAATCTAGGTTCATTCAAGCTTAACCGGCCCATTCAAGCTGACGGTCGAATAATACGTCGCCTGATCAGATGTCATAACTTGCCTAGTGCGCGCAATGATGTAATGACCTTTTTTCCTCAGCCGCGCATCTCACTGTGGACGAGCCATGGGAACATGGGCCGGAATACACGTTCCAAGTCCAGGTGAACTGCACGGCGATCCCAGAGGAGGGCGTATATGGCAGCGTAAGGCTGAACTTGGTATCAAAGCTGATTTGCCAACCGAAGGGCAGTCATATGTTGAGTTGTCACTTCGAGGACTCCAAGGCAAACAGCTTCGTTGTGGATAGTCTGGACCCGTCGGAACCAGTAGTACCAGCCGGTCTGGTAAACCGGCAGCCGGCTTACGAGATCAACGAGGATCAGTTCGAGATCAAGTTCAACAAGCGGGGGCTGGATAGTCTAGTGGTGAATGAAAACATTCAACCGCGCGAGCTTGACATGATCCGCATGATTGTGGGCCAGCTAAGCGTAGGTGCCGTCCTCGATAGCGTTGGAAACGACATTATCTTCGACGCAATGGAGAATTTTACCCAAGGCGAGTGTTACACGACCTTCAAGATCGATAAGAAGCTTGTCGGACGTCCGTTGTATACGAAACCTAGCTACGCGCTCAGGCCGGTCTTCGGCCTGAAAGATGGCAAGCTGGTGCAGATACGAAAGATCCGGAATCTGCATATGTGCGCGCACAAAGTGCCATATTTCTTCGGCAACGCTGAAAGCTTCAGAGATGAGAGCGACATTATATCTGACATTGTAAGCACATTTTTATCACTTAAATACATTTACTTTTTACATTGATTACTGGTAAATTCTTCCGTATTTATTTACATGAACATTACTAAGTGATTGTTCATTTTGACAGATATTGCGTTGTGGGAAAAATTTTTTCATATCTTTTAACTCAAAATTATATATACAATATCTTCGTCAAAAATGAACGAAATTTAAATTAAAAAAAAAAGAGTTTTAAAGCTTGAAATGTCTATTTTCGAAAGGTTACTATAGTTTTGAGTTTCTGTGAGTTTAGTAATTTTTACATTTAAAAAACTACGAGCTGAAAAAGATAAAAAATTTTCTTTTCACTTTGGGGTCTTTCACGTGTCCAAAAAAATTTACGAAAATTTTTGATTACCTATCGTGAAAGCTTGAAGCTTTCTCTACAAAATCATTTTTTTTTAATATTCCTATGATTTTTTATTCCTGAATTATTTACGAGTTAAGTAAAGGAGCATTTTGATTTCAATTGCTCATAATTTCGATAAAAATCATCGTATTGCTATTTAAAAAACAGATTCTTAAAGCTAAAACTTTGCTCTAGCGAATGATATAATTGTAACAAAAATTTTGCAACAAATAAAAAACTTTTGCAAAAAAATTTTTCCCCGATCTAATATATTAACGAATATATAATATACATTAATAAATTACTTTTAGTACTTTTTAAATTGACTCCAACGTAATATAAATTTCAATTCAATCTCCATTTAATTTAAACAATATATAAAGTAATGTTTTTAATATAACATTATACTCTTAATTGCTGTGTTAATTGAATTCACTCTCTTTTTTCTTACTGCAGAGTTTGTCGGATGGTCACATCGTTATAACATCAACAGAATTTATATCAGGTACCTCGAACGTGATAACAACGAGTAAAATAACAGAGACCGTGATAACAACCCTTTACGAGAACGTAAGGCTTAGGCTCGAATCGATTCAAGCTGCGAAAAGCGAACCGCCAGCTGTAAAAGAAGCTGAGCCCGCTAGTGTCTTCATAGGCAGGTGGTTAATCGATTCGTCTGAGGAAGATAATTGAATGATTTTGGTGTTATGTTTGGTGGGGTGCATGAATAGACTTTTGATATATATTAAAAGGCGAAATTAAGAAATTCACTTGTCGCAAAGTGACTTATACTAATTTGATCGATTCTTCCTTCTATTATGTAAATTTCAGGCGGTTACGGAATTGTGCAACATTGCATTTTCATTAAGCATATTGCAAATATTACATTGCGAGTGTGAATGACATTTGAGATAATTATAAATTAAATTATAATGATAATTAATAAGACGACAATCGTAGTAAAAGTGTTGAATTTTCATATATGAGAATGAAGCTTTATTTACTTGTATGATATTGTATAAGAACGGCAAGAAATAAAAGATAAATTTATATATATTGATTATCTTTATCTTGATTATTATATCAAAATTTTCTCTTAATCAATATCCAATTTATTAGACATTAAATTATGAAAGTTACAATTTGCATTGTTAAATATGTCATTTGTATATATGTATATCATTTGTAAATCCAATTGTTTAACATCTAAAAATTCCTTAAAAAATTTACGAAACGATCACATTGTCTTTTGCCGTTTTGAATTTATTCGCATTGCCTTACTCTATTTTGCATCTCACTTTGAATTTTGTAGAGTTAATTGAATAAAATTTTGGATATCGTATCATATATTTATTCTTATACATAAAGAATAATCATATATGTAGGTATATTTAATAGAAAATTAAAAATATTTTTTATAACGCAATTATTGTAATTGTTATTGTACATATATTAAAAAATATTAATAAATATATTTTATTTATTTACTTTTACAATAATCATAAATTAATTATAACATAATTTTTGACCTTGCTAAAATACAATAACTCTATCATGTATGATTGGTATCAGAAACTCACGTGTTCAGGTCGCTATCTAAATTATTTTTCTCAGCATCCGATGTGTCAGAAAATAGGAGTCATAGTGGGGTTAATAGGAGTTCTTTTATTGTCGCATCCTGTTTTTCACACCAAAAATTTTGACAAGATCATAAAAACATTATTAAACAATGGATATCCGTTGCAGTTGATTTTTTTCCACAATTAAACAAAGATTAAAATTTTATTTACAACACAGAGATTACGTGATAGAAATGATGATGACGGCAAGAGAGAGAAGAGTAATAAAAAATACTTTAGTTTACTTTATTTTTTTATATTTCCAGCATCTTAGAAAAAATTAAGAACTATTTAAATATCAATAGAATAGTCAGTATGATTTATAAAGGTGTTAATAAATTGAATTGTTTCATCAGGTTTCATAAAAACAGGCTTTCATTAATAATGCATACCAATGTAGTGTACAAAATATCATACAAACAATGCGATGCATTATACGTGGGGTAGATATGTAGAATTCTAAAAGCGAGAATTAGCGAACACCAAAATCATATTAACAGGAAAACAGAGTAAAGATCAGTAATCACGGAGCATCTTATGGAATATTCGACTGAAATAATATTAAAATTTTAGATAAAGAAAGAATTTTAAATAAAACACTAATTTTCAAGATAATTCATATTAAAACAAAAATAGCCTAAATTATAAACTGACACTGAATTAGATAAAGCTTACGAGAACTTATTTAATAGCAAGTGAGTTTTCATCTTTTTAATGTTTATTTTATTTATGTTATTATTTCCCAGTAATACAATGATTTACGACGGTTATTATTATAAATGAATCAATGATTAAATAGCTAACATCTCTATTTCTTGCTTATTTCAAAGATTATGTAAGTTTTGTATCTAATTGTTGTCTGATTTATTATTGTAATAGATTTACACCATATTTTTTAATTATTTGCATAGTGCATCAGAAAGTACATACGAATATAATGACTTCGTTAAAGCGAATATTCACGGACTTCAGATTGTATTGTACAGTAAAAAGGATCCAAAGTGTGGATCGAAAAGTATGTGTACATACATTTAATAGAATAAATTATTTTTCACATGTACATCCAGTGGCTGGCCCAACAAGGCCATCATATATTTTTTATTTGATTTATCTCATTTGAACTTTGTGTCATCATTTTATATAGTTTTTGTATTTATTTTATATAATTTTTGACGTTTTTTTATTAAAAAATTACAAAAAAATATATATTTTTTGTGATAAGTTATGCATATATAAAGTTATGCAAACAGTGGTTAAAGGCAGACAAATTTAGCAATTACATCTAAATCTCGCACTTGCAATGCGTGCCATATTATTCAAGCAGGTCTAAGTACGAAAGCAATATTCTTATCACATCCAATACGGAAGATATCTGCAGAATTTAAGCGGAAATGGTACTCCGCGAAATTATTTTCAAGATGATTATAAATTAAGACATTAAGATCTTTCCTATAAAGAGGAGATGGATGATGGGCAGAAGCATCAGTCAAAGTGAGAATATCAGCTATGTTAGTGACGATTCTGCCATTTTTTCTAGGTACGTTCTAAAAATTTATTTCGTCTATATTATTAATACAGACTTTATAGTGGAATAATATTTTAAAAATTCAATAATTTGTAACTCACAATCACATTTTACAGCATTATTTTTATTTATATCGATTTTGCTTACTTGTCAAAATAATGTTTCCATCTGATATATAAAAATTAACTTCACTTTTCTCTTAATCAATCATAATATTATATCTCTATCAATCTATCTAGCTATCTTTTTGTATTATATAGTTGCAAATATTACTGTCGATCGGCAGTACGAAGAAACAAAATGGGCGAGTCCGGAATGCACGTACGACGTTCTCGTGAACACATCCCTGGCCAACATTGTTCAGGAAAACGATAATTTCTGCGCTATGATTGCCACCGAACTCAAGTGTCGTCCTAAGGGAGACGACAGTCTCAGCTGCCACTTCCAGAACTCTTTAATCAAACGTCCCGATCCAAAAGGCAATAGATGTTCGAACGCGAAGGATTTTGTGCCTACTAGATATAAATTCGTGGGTGATGATCCTTTCGAAATTAGATTCAATTCGAAGGGTATTGAAAATCTGGTGGTACACAGATCAATTCCTAGATGGAGGCTCGACATGATCAAGAGTATAGTCAGCCAATTAAATATTGGTTTCGAGATGCAGGAACGTCGTGATAGATTTACAATTATGGAAAATTCGACAGTGGGTCACTGCGAAGTTGACGTTAAGATTATTCGTAAAGATCCGGATTCCCAAGAAAATGACGATGATTCTATTGAGGAGAGTGAGAAATTCGAGATCGGATTTATGCCATCGAGCGTAGAACTCGAGAGTCCTTTAGTTATAGAAAGGCTTCAGGTGGAAAAAATCAGACAGCCGAAAAGATGCCCGCGAAGAACAATATACTTCTTTGGAAATGATGAGGATTACAGTCGCGGTGACAAACAACTCTACATGGATATGGTACGATAAAGAAATTGTTTAAAGTTATTTAAATTGATTAATGAAAAAAGATACAACTCTTAATAATTTTCCAACGAAAGCAATTATTAATATATTTAAAACTTGATAAAAAG
>NW_017304417.1:1034551-1037325 GCF_001594115.1 Trachymyrmex septentrionalis | reverse complement strand
CAGTCATATTACTATCTCAAAAGATAAATTTGTATCTTACACAATATCGGAGGGTATAATGAAAACGGCAAATAAATCACGGATTATGCGTCCTTATCAAAAAATAAGCCTAAAATTGAAGCGAATAGATCTCGTTGAAACTTTGAAAATTTCTCTGCCAGAGATCCAAAATCCAGCCTCGACAAGTCTATTTGCTTTTTCAAATTTGCAAACTGTTCCGGAAGACGAATAATTTGAAATATTTGCCGTGCTCCATGTTGAAGAAAATCCAGGAAAATCCAGGAATTGTTCCACAGATCTAAGTATGAAAGTTAGTTACAAATAATATATATATTCAATAATCTATTATTAATATTCAATATTTTGTAATGGAATTTTTCTGTTTGTAAAATTTATTTGAAAATATACTAAAAATATACAAATGTATATAATTTAAAGTAAAATTATATTATTTTATTTATAGTTTATAAGTTAAATAATCGTTAAATATAATCGTAATAAAGGGTTGTTTAAATATAATGCAGCTTGAAATTGGCATTAATTCTTTGAATATCTTCTTGGTAAGTGTTCTCGCTGTATTGTCAGTGATTGTTCTCGCTACAATTCATATCCAGAGTGAACTAATTTGACTTCGTTTAAAGCTCGTGTGTAAAGAGACTTTTACTTTTAACACAAATCTGCCTAAGAAATATTTGCTGTTATAAAATATATACATATAATGCACTTTCAACAAATATGGCCACCTGCTCTTCGCCTAATAAAATGTATTTGTCGTCAGAATAAATAATGAGATACAATATTACTTTACAATTATAAGAATAATCTAATAGTAAAAAGAACGTCTAATTTAATTTAAAGAATAAAAATATCTTCAAAATAATGTAAAATTTATTTGGCACAATGTCATAAATAAACGCTTTAAGGTCACGTAATAAAAATTTTCCATTTTCATAGAATTGATTACAGTAATATTGTTAATTTCATAAACAAAAAGATTGAAATTAAAACGCTCTGTATATTATTATTTATATTATTAAGCAATTATGTATGATCATATATGTATATGAACGTGCATACGTCATATGCGGTCATAATATACGGCATCCTGGGGTTCACTATAGACGCAAGCGCTGTTGAATATTACGTTGTTAAATTATGAGCACGTTCTGATATAAAGGAGCGTACGAGTGTAAGAGGAGTAGTAGTATACAACGTACGTGTAGAGTGTAGCAAGGCGCATTGTCGCGAGATGAACGCCAGCGTGATCCCGTACTTCCTAGGTCGGTAAGCCATTAACAAGTATAACTACTTGAATCCACGTGCTTACCATTCAATGTTGCATTCGTCTATCCAAACTCCTAAAGAAAAAAACAAAAAAAAACCAAATAAAACAAAATAAAAATAAATTGTCAAGGAAATTGAAATATAATTATATATATCTAGATATTTATCGGTCACTAATTTTTTTAAAAACTTTTTGTAATTTGCTTTAGAGCTGTATTTTTTATTAAATGTATACAAACTTAATTTGAGTCGTGGCGATTTCTGAATAGTTTAATTGAGAGAAGTTTAAAAAATTTTTCTTAAAATTTGATTTAAATTTCGAAAGCAAAAAAGATTAGACAAGAAAGGGAGAGGAAGGGGGGGGGAGAGGAGAGAAAGAAAGAGAGAATATTATATATAATTACAGATTTTAAGGGCTACCAACGCCAATTAAGCTTATCCGTCGATTAACTTCATCATCAGAATAGCCAACAGCGAGACTTAAAAATCTGTCTTTCTAACTTATTCCTGTTAGTAACAGTAAAGAAAAAGTGTTTTGTGTGTGGAGATAATAAATAAAACATTGAAATGTATAAATATATTTGACTATTTTTTACAAATACGTACTTTCGAAATTAGATTAGAGATGATGAGGTTTCAGTTTAGCAGTTGGCAATACTCAAAGTTAATCGGCGAATAAAGTAATTGGTGAAACTGGCCCTAAATGTTGCATTTACAAAAAAATATATCTTTTTAGCGATAAATGCTAGTTATTAATGTGAAATTTAATTAAATTTACTTAGCCGCCTACGTAATCGTCAACGATACGTCGGAATGGACGTTCGGGCCGCAATACTCGTATGATATGAATATCACTTATGTAATAAAACCAGATCCCCACGATCATGTCCAAAAGATACAATTGATCTCTACAGTAAAATGTCGTCCTAAAACATCAGATACTATATTCTGCCATTTATATAATATTACGATATCGGAAATATTCGACAATTACAACATGACGCGGGAAGCACAAACGGAACAAATATTTGAGATTAAATTTAACGAGCACGGCGTGGAAGGCCTGGTGATCGAGCCACCGTCTCGCATGGAAGTCGTGAACGTTCTTCGAAAGATTGCCACTCAGTTTAACGTGATTGTCGATCGGCGAAACATTGACATGTCGCAATTTATGGCCAGGGAGAACTCGACAATGGGCGATTGCGCGGCCGCGTACAAGATCATGCGTGAAGAAACCGAGATTGACACGATCGGGGAAATAAATACTGATTTTCGGCTCAGGATATTGCCATTGATCGACGCGAAACCTGGGACGACTCTCTCGATCGAGAAATCTCGGATGGGATGTATTAATCCACCGCGATATGTCGATTTTTCAAGGGGAATCTTAGATATGGTATGTACATGCTTATAAAGGGTGTCCCAAAATTAACGCAAGATTTGAATTTGCCGCCATTTGTGCAGTAAAGTGTTGGCAACCCAAAAAAAAA
>NW_017304417.1:1024435-1034168 GCF_001594115.1 Trachymyrmex septentrionalis | reverse complement strand
CCTTTATCTGTGTACATATATAAATTTTTGCCTTGTACTTTTTTGCAGAGGAGATTTGTTAGCAAAATACAGATCAATTCAAACAAATTCGAAACCTTCACTGAATTCGATGGAATAGTCAGATTTCCGACTGAAGAATCCGAAATGGGGACGTTATCGTTTAAAGAAGTAATACAGATTAATCTAAACAGCATTGAGCCTGCGCCAAATGAACTTCCGACTCTGTCCTACCCCGAACTGATCGATTTAAATACTAACAATGATATACCAAGCAATTTTATAAATTAAAGCGACAATATATATATCTATATATTGTCTCTGATAATATATATCTATATATTACGTTACATATTGCAGGCAAGCTATATAATTTGCTGGTATTATATAAATATTTAATCAAATTAAGATTATCAAACTGTAAACAGAATCAAATAAACAGTATCTTGTATATAAAATTAAGTTCTTCTTTCCGTCTTTGATCCCTTAACTCTTTTTATCCACACGCTACCATTTCTAATCTACTAATTCGTTTTAACTTAAAATTCTGGAGAGTATATTTTCTGAAGGAGGGGGGGAGGCAGAGGAGAGAAAGAAAGAGAGAATATTATATATAATTAAAGATTTTAAGGGCTAGTTTTACCAACGCCAATTAAGCTTATCCGTCGATTAACTTCATCATCAGAAAAAAGCTATAAGCTTTCAATATTTTCAGAGGCAGGTTAATGAATAATTTATATCCGAGGTAAGTAACTATATCATACAGTTCCGTCATGGAAATTTCATAAGAGGACAATATTTCTTGCAATGAATTTTGGATATACTCTCGTTTAAAACTTTGAACCTAAGTAATGCATAAAATTTTAATTGTAACGCACAAAATTTTAGTCTTCTCTAGGAAATATGCAATTGTAGCAGAATGTTAAAGGTCAAAAGCAAGTGGATTACATTTCCACGAAGTCTTCTAATATAATTGGCGCTGATGCGTCGGGTGAATTAA
Source organism: Trachymyrmex septentrionalis (assembly GCF_001594115.1). Taxonomy (NCBI): domain Eukaryota; kingdom Metazoa; phylum Arthropoda; class Insecta; order Hymenoptera; family Formicidae; genus Trachymyrmex; species Trachymyrmex septentrionalis. The sequence goes on along the minus strand of NW_017304417.1, from coordinate 1,033,171 downwards.
AATGAATTACATAATAAGAATGTCCTTAACGATGTAAAGACAGTATAAAAGCGCTTTCAAGATTAAGAGTGGCGTCAAACCACGATTTATATATACGGTGATATGATCGTTGCAACATTTATACCATTCTTTTTAGGTAAGTCAACTGTTCATAAATTAACATATCATCATAAATTACATGTTTTTTTATAAATTATGTTCCTTCTCTTTCGTAAAATTAACTTTTAATACACACGATGATTTTCCGGACTTTTGTTACATATGATAAATCGTTTGTGTCTCAGGTTAATTTTCATTACTTTTACGAGTATAAAACAATTAAATGATTCTTACATATACTTCAGAAAATATTTTTATAAAGTTGTATATTTAAAAAAAAAAAGTAAAACATGGGACCATTTAGTTAGGTGTTTTTAGTTTCTAAAAAAGTACACACAGGACACGAATGACTTAATCGTGTGTATAACGTTAAAAAAAAATTTTTTATAGTGTACGTCTTTCAATAAAAAGATAATAAATGTTACAAATAAAATATAAAGTTGCGATAATTAATAATCTAACTTAATGACCTAACGATAAGAGTGATAATGTTCTATAAATTGCCTCATAAAAATTCTTTAATTCTCTTCTTTAATTCTTTAGCCGTGCAACTTCCTATCGAGGATGGTGCGTGGCGGTATGGACCAGAGTACATCTTCACTGTTCACATGAACATGACAGGGACACCGCAGTGTTCTCGTTCAGCATGCGGTAATCCGTCCGGCTATCGTATCACCTCTCGGTTGCATTGCATCCCGAAGAGGAATAATACTCTGATCTGTAGCCTTAGGTACGTCGATGGCTTTGATTTTGGTATGATCGGCGAGGAAGACAATACCCGAATGAACCGACGCAAAAATATCACTGAAGCGCCTATCGAGCTACTTTTTGATGAAAAAGGCATCGAGAATATCATCACAAGCCAACTGACGCGGACCTATGACCTTAACATTTTGAAGATAGTGGCCGAGCAGCTGCATCCCGGCGACAATTTTAATAATATCGGGGATGGCACATTTGAAGGTGAAACCGCATCTACCATAGGCCGATGCAACGCCACCTTCGATGTGTATTATCATTCTGGGGCTGAAAATCCGAACGAGACAAGATTTCGATTAAAACTATTACCACCGAAATTGCATATTACTTCCACAGAGACTCTTATCATCAATAAGCAGACGAATCTTAATCATTGCAGCTGCTACGCAGACAATTATTTTGGCAAATATGGTGATACGATTGTCCATCAACGCTTGCAAGCGGATTTAGTAAGTTCCACGACAATATTGTGAATAGTCTGTTTTTAAGATAACAAAAAGTGTCTAAAATATGATCATAAAACGTCTTTTGCATCTAAGACAACTTAAAGACGTCTTATATCATAATTTTAAATTTTATATTGTTTGGATACGTTTTTTATGATTACTTTTAACAAATTAAATTTATTTTTGTATCAATTTTTGGCTAATACTTCGTGCTCGAAAAGAAGCGTAAGATCAGAAATTATTATTAATCTGTACATGTCATTTTTTTAGAATATTATGATTAGTCATATGGAAATCGGTGAAACGAGTTTTAGTTCATCAACAACAAGGAAGGGTACATCGGTTTCAAACTACAAGACATATAATATAATCGAAATTACAACAATAATCTTGGAAGACATTCAGCCTGCCGCGAGAGATCCGATTCCGATCGTGAACCCGGGTGAGACCAAGATACTTGCTAATCATGACATAAGAAGTATTCCTACTTCCTATTAATAATAATTATTAACAATGCTAATGTTATGAATACAATTAAGTTAATTCTAAAAGAAAATAATAAAAATCTCTAGAAATGCAAACCTATTATATAAAATGATAGATATTCAAATTTACTATACGTATATTATTTATAAAGTCTGACCGAAACTTTTGCCGAAACTGAACCGAAACACTCGATTACATGTCAATTTCAATCGAAACCGAAATCAAAATTAAAAAATAGGAATTCTATAAAGGCCATATGTATAGACATGCCCATATATATCATATACTTTTTCTTCATAAATATCATAATTTATTGAAATAATAATTAAATTTCAATCGAAATCAAAAACTGAAATATCGATTGTATGTCAATTTTGGCTAAAGAATATAAGTATTTCTTCTTTATAAACATCATAATTTAATTATTGAAACAATTACACATATCAAAATTAATATTTATAAAGAAGAGCTATATGAGGTGTTTCAGTCAAAACTGATACGTAATAAATGTTAGTTTCCAGTTTCGATAAAAGTTTCGGTCGAACTCTAATTATTTATATAATAAAAGAGTAAAACAATGTAAAAAGTAAAAGCTTATTATAGAAATATGTATATATGTATACAATAATAAAATAGACAGAAAATAATTCGATTTAATCAAATGTTCTTAAAATTATTTCTTTAAAAATTTCATTACGTATTATTACTATTACAGTTAACAGTAATGCAATAAAATTTAGTAAATAGTAAATGCACATAGTAAATTTTTTTATTTATGTTACGCATACATTAAATTATAACTAGAATGATGGACGCATGTTCACGTACACACACAATATGGAATGTGCGTGTATATATGTGTATACGCGCGTATGTGTCTATGTATGAAATGTATACGTATACAATAATCATCATAATTGAGAATTATTCAATGATTGCGATATTTAATTCTAATTAGTCAAATTGCAAATGGCCCTTGAGAATTTTTGAATCGCGTGATCACACACAGAGCTAATATAAACGTGTTTCAAATTTGAGTCACATTAAATTTCACTTTTGAGCTTTAACCCAATTTTTTCCGTATTTACATATGAATGCATTGTAATTATATCCACATGTACTTCGTATTCTCTTGAAATGATAATGCAACCTTGACATTAATGAATTTTAATACTTTTAGGCAATGAATTTATCCACAAAAAACTAATTTGGAGAATAGAAGTAATTTATGCAAATCGCGATAACATGCATTGCACTTAATTCATTGTAGATAATTTCTCATATCTTCTAACATAATTACACTTAGCGTCCGTTATAATTAACAGTTGATTCGTCGTAATCTAAGTCAACTACACAATTGTAAATGCAAGAAGCATGCTAAATTTTTAATAAACCTCTAATATGCATCCTTTGCAATAATTTTTAAAATTTAATGCACAAAAATAATTACGCAATACAAATACAAATGGAGTTCGTCCTAAAATATTTCTGAGCTGAATATTATAATGCTTAAACAATATTTCGGTATGAATTTATATACATATTCAGTTCTATATAAATTTATACGGAAATATATAGTATTTATAAAAATGCATTTTTATGTTTTCAATGCTGAATTAAATGATGTAAAAATAAATTATTAATATTTCTAGCTCAATCCAGCTCAGACCGATAAGGCCTTTTTGTTATTTATTGTGTATTCATATTGCAGTCTTATTTCACATGTGTTTGCTTCTAAAAAAACTTTAATCAATAACAAATCTTGCGACTAAACTTGATTAGAAAAGGAATACTAATTTCTTTAAAACAATTAATTTCTGAATCTATATATATTTATATACGTTGCGTATAACAATAACACATTGCAAAAATACGCAAGCTCGAAAAAAATTTGCGTTTTTTAACTGTTTCATTCACAGATAATAATCACGAATATTGTTTTAGATTCATAAGTATGTTATGATTCGAATCGATTATAAATCTATTGTAAATATTGAATTATCAGAATCAGTTTTAAACTTCAATACTTATAATGGCACGATTACAATTACTTTTGTGCGTCAACATAATTATTATTCATTGTCGTCCATTCACAAAGTATATGATCAGTCGTCGACTAATACCTTTCGCATATGCATTATGTTGAATATGTTAATGACGATAGAAGCTATTGCCACGCTAGTGAGAGAGCAGATTTCATGAAAAAAGTATCAAAAGGCCTTCTTATTCCTATTTCAGGAATTAATTCTTGTTATAGCCAGACAAGATGTATAAAAAGTGTTTCTTGATATTATCGTGTATATATTGTAGAAAGAAATATAAAGTATATAATTTGTACAGTCATTATAAATTACGCTGGATATAAAATTCATTCATGCAATATTAATGTGCAAGAAAAATAGTCAATCAAAAAGCTTTAGACCGTTATGACTTATAACCTTCTGATTGAATACTGTGAATCACCGAGTGTATAAAATAACCATTTAAATAGATCACAAATCTCTTACATCTAGATTATCAAATACGTATGTGTGTATTTCGTGTTAAGTATATATTTATGACTGTACTATGTAATTTAAATGTTAAATTATTCTATGTAGCACGTATTTGCAAAACAAGTTGATTTATCTACAATACATAAAATGTATATAGAATAGTACAAAACTTTAATTTCTTGACAAAAAAATTAAGTTTTTTTCTTTGAAGAGAAAAACTCGCAAAAATTATCATTTTGCAATAATTTTAAGATTCAATGATCAATGCTCTTGCTAACAAAATCAAAATTAAAATTTTTCCAAAAAATCAATTGTTGAAATTAATGCCAGTATACCCTGTACATTCTGAGTATACGCTTTGAATATTTCTCAATGGTTTCTAGCATGTTTTCTACTTGTTTCACTTGAGTACTCGATGTAAAATCGATTTATACAAACCTGATGTTGTGGTATATGTATAATGTAAAAACGAATGATATGATTGCATAAACAATGGAGAAGGAGAATTCCACTTTGCACAGTAAGATATGATAAGTCGCACGTAGTAGAAAAGTGTTTAGAATAAATAGTGCCGATTCAAAAGCGACTTACACATAATAATCTGTACTTTTCTTATCTTGTAAGTAAATACACTTTCTGGCACGAGAAATATCGGCATTTGATACCGTAAATCTTCAATACTTAGATCAAAGTTATTATCGCCATTTTATAATAGTCTACTTAAAAATTATTTTAAATTTGGAAATCTTATATCGCACATACATTTAATTGACTATATGGACATATTCGTACGTTTTAATCAAAAAATATCCAGACTTTATAGTAATAACTTTATAGTAATTTCTTATACCAAATATGATCTTAGCATTCCTTGTTATATGTGTATTTCGTTCGTTTAACAAACAGGGATCAAATGATATTTCGTCAAATTCCAAAGGAGTTCCCCTTCTCATTTCATGTATTTTTCCTAGCAGTAGTAATCCCTAATATTCTCTTCAAAAACAAATTAACTTAATCTACGTATGTACAAATATTACGCTCATGGAAGAAGCGTGTGCGGCGCAATCCGATCAAAAGTTCTTGTATACAAAAGATAAACGGCACGCGTTAGGTAGAACAACACGATGACGAATTGATGCCGACATTATTGGCCGTTATTTACGTTGTTCTGTTGATTTTTCACAGAGTCCATATTCGGCATGTAGTCCATCGCCATCAGGCAGGCAAATACCGTCATCACCATCTTTGGCTTCACCTCGGTAATGTCTTCCGGTAACGCATAGACACGCGCACCGCACTTTCGCGCCAAAGATATCGCGTACTTCGCATTGTCCAGATTCTCCTGTGTAACAAAAAAAAAAAAGATAGTTGTTGATTAGTCATACCAACGATAAGGCGTTAAGAGGGATTGATTCATCTAGACTAGAATGTTCCACACTTTCGTGTAATTGAAACTTTCAGCTTTGAATTTCCGTGAGCAATATGGGAGAAAAATTTCCAATTTATTAAACATTAATTATGGCTGATACCTACAGGCACGGAGACAGATATTTGAAGATTGAAGGAAACAATTTGTGAGTATAGATCATTTGAATATGCTAGATAATTAGTAGGGACAAGTGTTTTTCTACTAACATATATGTAATGAGGGTTTGGTTTGCTAAGAACTTTGCAATTACAGATTAATTTTATCGATCAAAACAAAAATTTGAGTTTGACTTGGATATATATTCATTAAATTTTTATCGATACTATAAGTCATAAAAAAATAGAAATCTGCAAAAGTTTTTGAGGTCTTATTTCCTTCTTTCAGAATATGATCAGTATCTTCTTTAAAATTAAAAAAAAAATTTCAACAATATTTGATTCAAATTTATCAAAATTATTTTCGTGCAATTTAAAGTTTTGCAAGGTTTAATTAACTTGCATTATGAATTAAGGCCGACAAAGCTCGATATCAATGATATAACGTGAGATAAAGGTAAGCATAGTATAAATGTGATTGATCATACCTATAAAAGTAGTTATTGCAATACAAATCAAATTAACTTTGACATTAATTGAGAACACAAGCTCTCAAAAATCGAGAAATAAAAGCGAAAATCTTACATGTTCAGTTCCACCATCCTTAACGAGATTGTAATTAACCGAGCCGGGTTTGATTGCTTCGATGAGATCGAGGACGACTTTGCCATCCGCTATTGAATAATCCTGGAATCCTTTGATACTGCTTTTTCCAGCTGCCTGGAGTTTAGAATTTACCCATTGAATGATTTCTTTCTCTACAGTACTTCCCTGAGTTCCTGCTAGAGACGTCAGAATCGACAACGTATATGATCTCATCAACTGCCATATCAAGGCCAACGTTAAGGTTGCATTTCCATCATTAATATCCTTTCCGGCGATGCCCACAAGCGAGAAATTCATCTGTTTACCTAACTCGACAGCGTAATTGCAGTTCTCTAATGCCTCCATAAACTTTCGAAGTTTTGTGAATTTCTTGTGCACTTTATTCCAATTTACAGTGCCTGGCTTGATAATATCGTACAATTGGAAGATCACCAGACCATCAGCGAGATCTGAGTAGAGCCAATTAACATGTGGCGAAACGCCCATTGAGTTCATCCAATTTCTATAGGTCTTTTCCTCTCGCGTCTCCTCTAAAGATTCTAAACCTTCAATGTTGCTTTTTGGCTTATCTAATCCAGGGTAATTGTTAAACATATTGGCGACGAAGGCTAAATTGAGCTTATAAATGCCATTCACAACATCACTAGGCGTCACAAAACTACGACAGCCCAATTTTGCGGCTTGTTGGAGCATAATCTCCGCCCTAGACATGTGATTCGGTTCCATCAAGGCTTCCAAGGTAACACCAGCTGAGTTGGGTGCGATTTGTTTGATGAGATAAGTATAAATCTCAGAATCCGTAATGTCAGATTGGAAGTTGTTGCACCGCCTGGCGATGCCAGCATTCTCCAAATGATGGTTCACCCATCTGAGAAGAATGGCCTCCGGAGATAATTTCAACAAATCTTCGATTCGTTCACCTTCCTGCAGGAGAGTAGCTAAACCAGGACAGTTCTCGAGAGTGATCTGGTTAAATAAGCCGATTCGGATGATCTGCCAGAGCAAACCTAGCACCAAATGGGGCGAACCTTTGGTGAGATCATGAGCATCGATGTTTATGATGTTGCAGCCAATAGCTTGCGCTGAAGACAGAGCTAGTGTCAAGTTTTCATGTTTCTTGTACAACGTCAGATTTTTCTTGTTGATTGTGCGCTCGTCAATGGTGTCCGGGCAAGAATGATTGATTATTTTACTGAAAAATAAGTGCAAAATTAATTTTTGATAGGTTAACCAATTTTAGAGCCATTTCATCATTAAAATAAATTGATAGAATTTCAATATTATTATATTTAAAAATTAATCGAAATTTATGCTTGTTAGTTCCAGTTATATTTTTTTATTACTTTTAATAACATTATTTATCAATTTAAATATTAAAAAAGATAGATTTCAATAAAATTTTAGAATATAATTCAAAAATAAAAATAAATTTTTTTATTCGATTTTTTAAATATATTATAATAATAATATATTTAGAAAAGTTTATATTATAGAAATAATGACAAAAAGAGATGATGTAGAACTGGATAATAATAATACATTGTACACACCAGAGTAATATTCCATCCTTGACCTTATCATAGAGCGTCTTTCCTTCGGGATCGATAAGCAGCAAGTGTTTCAAGTCAGGATCGTGCGACAAATTAGTATTTATCCAATCGCTGAATGCTAGTTGTTCCTCGAGCCTGACAGAATGCGTAGTTCCTTCGCTGGATGCCTCGGAAATTCCACCCAAAGTCTCAAGGTTCTCCTTTTTCGACACGACTTGCTTGAACGTGGAGCCCAATTCATTGGCTTTGAGTTCCTTGCAGAGCTTTTCAAACTCCTCGAAGGAGAGCCGACCTTTGTGCTCCAACCGTTGCTTATCATCGTATTCCTCGATCATCTGACGCACTTTGTAGCCCGGCATTTTGAAACCGCAAACGTCCAAAGCGTTTCGCAACTCGGTAACGTTGATGAAACCATCTCCATTCGCGTCAATCTATCCAAGAAAAGGAATCATTAATCCTTTCATCGAAAGTTCGATAAAATTGCATCATGAAAGACATTTTAGAAATCATACAAAACATTTATCCTTTTAAATTTAATTAAGAAATTCTCTTTGCGTTGACATCAATTGCATTGATATCAATGTGATTTACAAGAGAAACCAAACTTTTTCTTTTATCTTCATTTATACTAATTTTTCGTATAGCTACTGCTAAGTGTTGATAATAATATTAGATAACGTCTGATAAAATCAAACTTGCAGCAATACCACTCTTGATAACATTGTGCAATATATGGCAGTAATTTTTTTCACAACGTGATTTCTGTCACGC
>NW_017304417.1:1021103-1024335 GCF_001594115.1 Trachymyrmex septentrionalis | reverse complement strand
ATAAAATATAATTAATTTATTAATTAAGTTAAAAACTCGTATCAAATATCAACAAATTTCATAAAGTGAATACTAAAAAATAATCACTATTAATCACTTATAGCGATGCTTTTATTGCGTAAATTTATTATAAAAATGTTTAAAAACTTATCAAATCTTACAAATGGTGCCATTCCGAAAAGATTTATTTGTTTTGAGTATGAAAATATGTTAGAATATAAAATGATGTACATGTCTATATGCAAAAAGTGTTACTATTTATAATTTAACTCTTTTTTTATTGCTAAACGTTTAAGTTTCATCAATTTTAAAAAATTATCATTGATTTTTAATTGTCATTAATTTTAAATAAAAACTTGAATGTGTTAAAAATGCATCATTAGATCCAAGAATTAGATGTCATCAATTATAATTTCGTTATATATACGATATGCATGCGCAAATCATTTTTATTATCCTTATGGGATGTAACGCCACCAAAAAGGATAAAGCATTTAGTGAATTAATCCACAATTAGTATATGAGGATTTAATTGTGAATAATTGTCCTTATCTTTATTTAATCCAAATTAAAACGGCAATGAAATGGAATAAAATCATCCATAATGTAATCTTTATGATCAATCATGATTATTAAATATTTTATTAATTATTTGATATTGTTCTGGATAAAAATATAAATTTTTGTTGAAAGAGTGATCCACAATTAGTGGTTTTACCCTAAAATGAAATGAATGTGAATGCCTTATCGATTTCAGAGAATTTTTTAATATAGTAAACTTTTAATATAGTAAACTCATTAATTTTCTTTTATAAGAAGCAGAAAAAGAAATATAAACTTTATATAATTTAAGATTTTAATTTATAAATTATACTCAAATAATTGATAAGCACATTTATTCTTTTTTTGAAGTTTTGTTGTTTAAATTAATTTAAATTTAATATCATAACGAATAATACCAAATAAACAATTTCCAAGATTATTTTAATTAGTTTTCACATAATTATAGGTCTACCGTTAAAATCCCATAAGAAATGAATTACACAAGAAATGCATCTACGCAATTCTCGTAAAGTCACAAGGCTTAGCGCGAAAGTAGGGCCATGAAAAATTCCGCTAGAAAATCCGCAAACATATCTATACATCATTCGCAGACATCATAATTTTTACACGAGAACAATGAGCATACAGTAACGACATAAATGTAAACGGTGTATTTCTGAGAAGATGATGGACTTACATCGGAGTTACTCGACAGTTCTTTATGAGAAATGCTGCGAAAACTACCGTCAGCTAATTAATATTTTATGTTTTTCGTAATATGTACAGAAAATCTAAGTCTCTGATGTCGCTCCATTTTCATTTACAAGATTGATCTAACAAAAAAATTATATTGGAAGAAAAAAGTTTTAAAATTATCGTTCTTTCTATCCATTTCTGTTTGAACGTTTATCACATGAAATATATCGGAGATATGTTAGAATCTTAACTAAAGAAATTTAAAAAATGGAAGCTGAGTGCACTCACTAACTTAAATAGCTCTCGGAAATCCTTAAAGTACTCCAGCACGACGTCCCATCTTTTCATCTCACAAATTTCCATGTTGAGAAAAAATAGATTTCGTTCCGTAGAAAGAGGATCAAACTGTTACGACAGACTAGAATATACTGAAACTGTCATTTGAGGACTTATCAGTTTTATCAATCGCGCAACGAATGGTACATAAGTAAAAAATCGAATAGAATATCCCCAGAAGCATCAATCAGTTTTGATAACATAATAACATTTAAAAATGTTATCATGATCTTATCATAATCAATCAAGCAATTTGAAATAAAATATATCTCATATACCTCAAAATTAAACAACTTTTGCGAGAGAGTATTGTGTAGGTTGTTTTATTTTACACATTGTGTGTGAGAATCCTATTTGACTCTCGTATTAGCTCTTCTTCCTAATTAATGTTTTTTAAATTTATGAGTCTTATTAACCTTTTATTTGTAGTAAGATTTACATTAAAGAGAGTATATTATAATACACTATTATAACTATAATATATAATCTGAAGAAAGTAATAAAGTTCTATTCTATATTATAACTATAATATATTTTTTAATAATTAATTTTAATTATTAAACAACAAGCCAAAAAAAACTTACATATAAATATAAAATAATATTATAAAAAGTGTTGAAAAGAATGATTTTTTTATCACTCTCATTTCGTCTAATCAAATCAAACGTAATTCATTACGAAAGATAGCAAGTTCCTTGAAGCGAGTTTCACGATTTCCTGATTAAGCATCTGCTAAATTTCTCTCTCTCTCTCTCTCGCTCTCTCTCTCTCTCTCGCTCTCTCTCTCTCTCTCGCTCTCTCTCTCTCTCTCTCTCTCTCTCTCTCTCTCTCTCTCATCAGCGCATAACTATAATACGTTAGTAACATAATTAACCAAATTTTATCGTGTTTTAACATCGATAATAGAATAAATGTTGAAACATTTATTTGAAAAAACATATCCAACTTTATATACGTTTGATTTAATGGAAATTCTGCGGTACTAAAAATACTGTAAAAATCACGAAAAAAATATATAAACATTTTTATGGAATAGCGATAATAATTCTAGTGATACTTTATGACGAAAAGCAGATACGTTATCTAGTTACATGCTTAGTACGTAAAATTATGCCTGTAAAAAAATGCATCAAGTATCTATAATATGTAATATACAACATACATATATAAATTTTTTATATTAATACTCATTCTGTGTAATACGAAGAAGAAGAATTGAATAACAAAGTTAAGGAATGTGACGCATTTCCTTTTATGTCAATACAATTGCTATGCTTTTCAATTTCTCATAAAATTATCTTTCACTTCGTCACGGGAGCATGCAAAATATGAAACGCAAGAAAGGTACTTCTTCGAAGTTTTTCCGTATACATAACGGACGTATCGTCAATCTGCAAGCGAGAACTCGGCGACGGAAAAGGGAGTAAAAGTCCGCTAACTAAACATGTATCTGTCGTAACGTTTCCTCGTGAAAATACATGCTTCCTGTCATTCTTTCGTTTTTCCGACGAGTCACGATGCAACAAAATCATGCAATTTATGTACGCATTAACCGAGAACGCGCGTCTTTCGCGCGTATCATCGTATTTATACATGGTAGAATCCGAAAAACGAATAGCAAATGAAAATCAATTGACCGTAAATGGGCGCGGTTTCA
>NW_017304417.1:1016420-1021003 GCF_001594115.1 Trachymyrmex septentrionalis | reverse complement strand
GTAGAATCCGAAAAACGAATAGCAAATGAAAATCAATTGACCGTAAATTTCGCTTGGAGTAATCTTCTCTTTATTTTTTCTTAACAGCAGGTATATTAAATCACAATGACGAGAGAAATAAAAAAACGTGCTATTATCAAAATCGCTGTTATTACAACGATGAGAGAATTGATCGAGTTAAAAACATTAATACACGCTATTATCGAGATAATTCAGATTAAGTTAGAACAAACAATCACGAACAAACAATCACGGACAAACACTCTGGTGAAAAGATTTCACTGAAATTATTCCACGTTTTGGAATATTTCAGCGACATTGCTAAAAATTTAATGAATTTTCACTGAAAGTGAATTTTTCAGCTAATTAAAAAATCGTTGAAACTGAACTAAAATTACTCTGAAATTTCTTTGAAATTTTGTTGAAATTTTGCTAAAAATAAATTTTTCAGCTAAAAATTCGCTGAAATTAAATTAAAATTTTTCTGAAATGTTGAAATGTTGTCGTTCCAAAACATAGAATAATTTCAGCGAAATTTTTCCACCAGGATAAAATCATAAATGAGTGAGTTAATAACGAAGAGAAAAAATTGGTAAAATGTAATTTGTATGTGTAAGTAAAATAATTTAATATGGATTTAAATGATACGTTTTACCAAAAAATTTGATTACTAATATATGCGATATTTCGTGATAACACTTCTTTGCTTTTTCTCAATCCACGCATACTTGCCCTTCAGGCAAACACGTGTAGTTTCAAGCAGCTGGCATGTATAATATAATGTACATCGTATTGAAGTACACACCTGCCATCGATAAAGTACCAAAGTGAAACAAGTTTTTACTATGTTCGTATGACGAAAAGTGTTATCTCATAATGTATGAACACTTTTCATTTTTCTCAATGATTCAATATGCGATACTTAATAATTCTGTTGGTATTTCGGAAAAAATTTTATATTGTAAGTAAAAGATTAACAGAGCGAAAACATTTGATAATTTGGAAGAAATATACGAATGTCAAAGTTACTTTCTGATAAACAAACAAGGTTTCTGGAAAGACTACTTATCATATCTTCCCAGACAGCACAGAATATTTATGATAGATATTTATTATTATTTATTTTTTTGAAATATTATATAAATATTTTAGACATATTTTATATAAAGCTCTATTTGAAATATTATTAAAGTATAGACTAAATATTTTATGTAACATTTATGATAAATATAAATAAATATTTATAGTAACTCTCTCTATTTTTTACTTGGAGATTCTAATGTCTTATTAAGTTTCATAGCATTTACTACAACATTTACAATAAATGTTTATGATCTGTGTAATGCAAGACCACAAGAATATTTACAAACTATTTCGAATAAGTCTTATAAATATTTTGTAAATATCTTAGGAATATTATTTGGGTTTGTTTATCATAAACATAAAAATCTCCTTCTCTAATAATTATTTCTTTTTTCGTAAAACACGATCACCATGTAGCAATTTACATTTAAAAGTATCAATACAATTTTGTTTTCTTTTGCGTGACGGCCTATGGAATTATTTATTAAACAAGATGCAGCCTCACGTTTTCCCTGTATTAAATTCGACCAGATCACTCTTATACGAAGCGTACTTTTTTTCACGAAATATGTCTATTTGGATAAAGTACAAAAAAGCCGTCCGTTCCATTATTCGGACGATAGATTACGGGACACCCTGTAGAACCGGGAACACACTCCCCCGGGGTCAGACTCTCTTTCTTCTTTCGCTTTTATTCTAGGAACTGGTTTCGCCCGGCATCGCGTTGCACACTATGTCCCCGTCTCGCGGAAATCATGATTAAATTATCGCGTGGAAAGAAAAGAAAGAATCAGTATAGATACGCGGTGCGTCGCGTCGATACGCGTGATACATTAATACACAATCACAAGATTAGGGCGAGTGCCTACGTTCATTGTGTGAAAACGAGTTATAATATTGGCCTTAATGTGCCGTAATAACAACAATATATATATATATACTCCTCGGCATGTTACTCGGATGATGGCTTCATTGCGCGAGATAAATGATAAAAACGAAATTTTTCAAATAAGATAACAAAGACGCGAGACCAGTGAAAAGCGACGTTGAGAGGCGAACGTTAAATATTATTAATTGGCTGATGCAATTTTCAACAGTCGTTTCTACCAACATCGCAAACAAGCAATTATAACTTTATTAAAATTACAGATATAATTTTCCTGATATTTACCCTCGAATAGATTTAATTAGAACTAACGATCTTTATCTTATCTTCTTTATTTTTTGTTAAACTTAGTGACGATTATCAACAAAATGATCTCAAAGTGTTGTCTATTGATAATTGATTTTTAACTGATTTTAAGAGACAATAGACAACGTCTTATGAGAAATAATATTATCCGTGAAGTAATAATAATTAGATATGGTAAAATTTGCATGCGTTACTTCCACGTGGACATGTCTAAAAATGAACCGAACGACCATGATAAGTAAATGCAATTCTACGAACGCCTCACAATCAACTATTCCATTTTCTCGCTTCCAAGGCAATCCTATCGCTACGTCATCTCAAGATTCCTCCTACGTGTGCGCATTGAGAATTCGAGAGGAAGATTACTACATCATTCGGAACTATCTAACTATATTCGATAGACAATAAGATTGAAATCTCCCAAGGCTTTCATTTCTAAATACAAACTCTATATATTGCATATGTGAAAGGACAAATCTTTTCCATTTTTATAACAAAAATAAAAAATGGATATGAATATATTTCATAATTAAAATAAGCAATACAATATGTAAAAAATTGTTTTTATCAGACAACTAATATTAATATGCACTTATTATCATATTATTAATACCATCAACAAAAGATTATCGGAAAAAAAAAAAATACGTGAGATTTATCTAGACACGCCTTGAGGAATTTATATGACCATCGCTGACGGAATTCCAAATCATTGCAGTTAGTCATCACGAAAGAATATGTGACTAAACAATATCTACTGATCAATAACAATATTAAATTTGTTTCTCAAGTGAAATACCATGCGACCACTAAAGCCGCTGAAGTAACAGTTATTTACTAAATAACGTGTTACTTCGCGCATATGAGAGATAACGATTAAACGTTATTAAAATATATGCGCACGAAAGTTAGCAGTTAACTTCTTTTTTTAAAACTGTGTAAGTCGTGAACTTTGATAATTAAAATTAACGAACAATATAAATTTCTCGATATTATAACATTTTCCTCAATTTAATATTTAAATAAAAAGCAAAGTAAAATAAGCTATTTAAATATTGCGTTCATTATAAATTATTCTCTTCTCAGCGTTAATTAATATTATAATTTCTCTACTATCTTAAATGACTCTCATGCATAATTATATTTCTCCTGTGAACATGTGGTATTGAGAGGCAAGAGATTGTCTTGCTCTCTCTATATATATATGTGTATGTATAAGTTCGTGACATTGACCTTGATCTCAATACTTTTTCGATAGCGTCATCGTTGTTGCAAGTTTCCAGAGACTACTCACACGCTTGTCATTATAAATTTACATATGAACACTATTCTTATATATGTATATCTAATTATCGCGCGAAACATACCTTACATTAATAATAAATAAATTGCTAATCATATAATTGCATGTATGTGACGTAATTGTATAAGGTACTGTAAAAAGATATTGATAAAGATACATGCTTCAAAGTAACAACGTATAAAATACTACTGCATCCTTATATGCAGGACTCAATCTTATTTCTAATAAATTTATTTAAAATATAAAATAAGAAATAGGGCCCGAAAATGCATTTATTTGTTTAAAAAAATAGAATAACTTTTATTTAAAATATAAAAATAACTTGTCTTTTACTTTAAATAAGCTTTCGTAGGCTATTTTTTATGAAATAAGAAATTGATGTTTTAAATAAAGAAAAAATTAAAAAGTTATTTAGTATTTATTATTTTAAATAAAACTTCGTTCTCTGACCTATTTCTTATTTAATACTTTAAATGAGTTTTTGGAACTTATTTTTTGTTTTTTATTTTAAATAAGTTGTATCAGTTTTTTTTTTATCGATTTTGTATTTTAAATAATTTTCTGGAACCCATTTTATATTTTTTATTTTATATAAATTATATGTGCTTCTATCTACCTGTTCTTGTGACGGTCACAATTCGCGAATTAGCGGAAATATCTCAAATACACAAATGTTTTGTTTTATCATTTTGTGCTCCAACGTTCGGATGTTCTTATTTGTTTATACTTTATTTTTGATTTCTTGAAGTAACTTATCTGTTCTGAGGTTGATGATTATTCATCCGAATATCCGAGATAAAATATCCAATTAAAGCGGATCTTTCGAATCCGAATTTGTTTTAAATCGTTTAGATATCCGAACTGTTAAAGTTTAATGATTAAACCATTCGTTATTTGGATTTCGGATTTCGGACCTCTCAATATCTTTCTCTATACATACAGAGTATGTACTACACGTACGAGGGTGGATACGAGATATATGTATGAGAAAGCAAAAGAGGGTGA
>NW_017304417.1:1010644-1016320 GCF_001594115.1 Trachymyrmex septentrionalis | reverse complement strand
GAGAGAGAGAGAGAGAGAGAGAGAGAGAGAGAGAGAGAGAGAGAGAGAGAGGGTGAAAGTGTGAAAAAGAGCGAGAAACAGTGAGACTAAGAAGTAGAGACAGCAAGAAGTGTGAGAAAAAACTGTATATCTATAATAATTAGGATTATATATTAATATAGGCTAAAGTATATTTAATTTAATTTTCAATATTCGTATAGGATCCGGATAATATCGCTATCTGAATATCCAGATATCTACAGATATCCGAGCAAAACCGCCAACCTTGTATCAAATATAAAATAAGATATTTTAAATAAATTTTCGAAATCAATTTCTTATTTCATAAAAAATAACCTTCGAAAACTTATTTAAAATAAAAGACAAGTTATTTTTCGATTTTATAAATAAAAGTTATTCTATATTTTAAATAAATAAGTGCATTTTCGGGTCCTATTTCTTGTTTTACATGTATTTTAAATAATTTCTTGTAACCTATTTCTTATTTAATACTTAAAATAAGTTCTTGGAATCTATTTTATATTTTTTATTTCAAATAAGCCGCATCGGTTATTTTACCAGAGCCTTACTTATATGTATATGCTTGCAGTAAAAAAATATTTAAAAAGCATATCGGTGACAATTGTTTTGTCGTGATAGATCTTCTTTTAAGAACTTTACAATTTTAATCCGCGGTGCATGTTATTAAGGCATGTTTGCGATCGTCGGGTCGCGAATAATGTCTCACTGTAGAGTGAATAATTATACACCGTTGGAAGCTTTATTCGCTTGATGGGCGCCATCAGGGAGTAGTAAAAAGTTTACGCAAGGCGCTTTGGTGTTAGTTCAAGTGGCGATAATTGAACGGCTTGGAGGGAAACAGTTTATAGGATATGCTCTCGTAGCTTTTGATAATCTCTCGCATCGATTTACGTAACATGTATTTACATACGAAACATTTTAAGAGTGATTTTCGCGCCGCCATAGTATTATATAACCAGATTTACGCGCGGTTTAGAATTGTTTTGTTTTATTGTCACACGCACGCCAGCACTTCATTTGAGATACATGTGTGCGTACTGATCGAGGAGCAATTTATTACAACAAATAATTAAAATATTTAAAAAAAATTTAATGTCAATACGGAAGAGTTTTGTAAAACCAGATGCAATAAAAAATAATTTTAATATACAAATTGTATCGTAAAGAAGCAGAGTTGGAATGCATATCTTATGATGTTTACATATGCAACATAATGGTTTCTAATTACTTATAATTATCTAGTGAAATAAATGGAAAATACGGAGGAAAGCGCATCAAATTTTATGATCAATGAAAATATTCCGCTACTGAGTTCATAAAAATTATATATATTGTTAAGTAAAAAGCTATTTATTTAACAGTGAATAAATATGAGGAAATAGTGAAATTTTTATTACGCATTTCTAATTGCAGGTCTAACATAAATTAATAGAGTAATATGGAAAAAATGTAACAATATTATAAACAAATTCTCTAGCATAGTTTTCATTAAATTCTCATTATTTATATATTCTTGTGTTTGTCTATTTTATTACCTTTTTCCTGGATATATTTATGAATTTATTTTAATAATTATATTTTATCTTTAGGAAATGTAAAATAAGTAATTAATCCGTCATTTGATATCTAATACTTAATGGTAAAACAATATAAAATTATTGATAGATTAACTTTATATCAATGAGAGAATATATATTTAAAATAATATTTAATTGAAAAATTGATTTTAAAAGACCCAAATCCAATTTTTTTTAATTTCAAGTCAAAAAGAAAATAATGCACTAAAATCCCTTCAAAATCTCTTTAAATTAAAAGAGATTAAAAAAATAAATATAAAAGAAAACAAAGATAAAGTGTCTCAACAAAACAAATTATAGATAAGTAACTTTTCAATTCTTACAATCTGTCAACTAAAAAAAATTGATCCAGTGAGTTCTTACGTATAGTATTCTCATAACGAAAGCTTATTTTGAAACGGAAACCAGATATACTGCAGGATGTGATATCGCTATTCAGCCACAATGCTGACACAAGACACAACCGCAATGAACAGCTTTAGGAGTAAATGTTCGCTGCCATCGATGCGCGATGGTACCATTGCGGTTGAGTATGCACTTTTGATGTCAATGCACACACATACATATACAGAGTGTCCCGTAATTTTTGGCCAAACGCTTTTGTGTAGATAGAACGAATTAAATTGACAAGGAGAGGCTACGCTCTATCCTTCACCGATTTTGATCAAACTTGCAGAGATGTTAGAAGAACCTATTAGAACACCTGTTCCCGCTAATAGGTCTTAGAAGCCGAGAAATGAGTATTTAAAAATACACCAAAAATCTGAAAACAGTCTAATATCTCGGAAAGTATGCATTTGTGAGAAAAATGCCTTAGACGAAAGTAATAGGGTTTAATAAGATGTAAAAAGTTTTGAAGAAAAATTTTAAAGAATACCCTTGGATTTTAAAGAATCCAAAAATTGGTCGAATTTTTTGGCGTAAACAATGAGCAAAAAATTCAGATTCGGTATATTCTTAGAGCAATTAATTCTAGAAACATTTTAAGACTAAAATGAGCCTAGCAATTTATTGCTTTAATGTACTTTACTCTTGTACGCGAGGTAGCACAGCCACACTGTTGGTTGAATTTTTTGACTTGAACAAAAAATTAGCAAAAAAATAGCCCTTAAAAATATGTACAATACTTGATTTTTCATTTGCTCCTTTTTTTCATTGTGACTGTGCTAACTTTACTAGTTAGTTCTTAAGCTAGCACAACTATAGGTTTTAGCGATTCGGCTAGAGCAAAAAGATCGGAAGTAGAGCCAAAAATTAGCAAAAAGTAGCAAAAAATGTAGTATAGGTCGCGTTTGATTGTGCTGAAGTGGCTGTACCAGCTTAGTAGACGTGACTTTTTTTTCTTTATAGTTCGATCCCCTACACGCTCTCGAAGTTTTAACATTTAAATTCCAAACACCCTATATACTGCAGGTTTTTTGCTGACGTGCACCTGCCATTGCATCTCGCGCAAGTTGATAAGTATCGGCTGAATCGGCTCAGGCGATTATGTTTTACAACGACATCACATTTTACTCTGACGCTCTCATATTACATTGTTCGATTCACGACATGATTCGATTTGCAACTCACATTTGCGAAAGTGAGACCTGACGCGATATCAGGGTTAATGACAGACATAAATTATACGAATGGCCTATTCACTCGCAATGGCAAGTAAATCGATTGATATGTGCCGCAACGTTTATAGACTTCGCATCTATGTATGATTCTTCTCCTATTACAATTATATGCGCAAGTTAGTAATCACGTTGCGAAATGCAATCATAAAAAATATCAATAAATGTAGATTAAATATAGCTAAATAGACATTGAAATTATGATTAATGAATAAAATAATTCATAAAGGATTCGCTATATATATAAGTGCTCCATTTAATAATACGTATATTATTATTATTGGATTTTAAATCTCAAAATGTATGCGTTATTGTATAATATCATTTTCATGAATCGTGAATCATTGAAATATTCTTTTACATGATTTCATTTTCTAGAATCGATGACCAACGCGAACGATGACCACAATAATCTTTTCAATGACTCAAGATCATGTACGAGTGAATTCATTAATTTTCTTTCTCGTGAGACATTATGGATGGATTTTATATATATATATATAAAAGCAAACAATTACTTATCTGATAAAAAAATTATTCTGCATTTAATTACCCACCAGTGTTTAAAAAGAAAAAAGACAGGCGACATTATATCACCAAAACAAAGCAATATTTTATGTCATCGTGAGCATCAGTTAGCATTAGAAATAGATTCTAATAATGATCTTCAGCTTCTACAAAAAAGACGGAAAAAGGCGATGAAAAGAACAAAAATGACTTTTAAACTTTATTTGTCATAAATTTCTTTTTTATAAAACTGAACAGCGTATTAAAGCGATTATTACGCATAACACGAATGCATTATACGTTGCATAATGGAGAAAACGGATGAAACAATCAAAGAAGCAACATCAACCGTGATCTAAAGCACACTCGTTACGAAAGTCACGGAAGTGAAATCGGCGCGATCGCTTAATGAATCATCGAATCCAAATGTAATGAGCCAGTGACGTCAAATCAAACATTCGCAAGTTCCGACCGTGTGACTCACATCATTCACGAACTTCTTAAGCAAGATCGATAGCTGAGTGTTTTTTCCATAATCGTAAACTGTTTCCGACGTTATCAATTTCAACTTCCCGAATAGTTATCATCCTGCCGCGTACACGACGGCGCCATGAATAACATTAATAAGCATAAAATATTTTATCAATAGTAACTACATTTTCTCCAGAAAATTTATATTCCATATAAGGTGCAGTCGTTCTGCCGTTATTACGTTAAGATAACGATTTATCATTTTCAAATAATCGAAAGATCGATTATAGTAATGTAAGTATATGATTTATTGCAGAATGGATTGCAAATAAAATATTTCACAGTAACATATATAAATACTATTATACGTCATTAATTTTTTTAAGTCATATCTAATTATAGCAATTAAAATTAAATTGATACAATCGTGTATAATTAATCAATCGAGCATAATAATTTTATATAAGAATGCTAAAAATAATAATAAATAATTTATCACAATTAATTGAAACTCTATATTTATAATAATGAAAAATTAAAACTATATTTTTATAATAATTGCACTGACAATATCGCCTTCAGAAAATGAAATCCGTACGTGAAATATGAGCAAACATCAATCGCATATCTTATACTCACTTATTATTCACAATTTTAATATACGAGTATAACAGTTTCGCAAGTTGTCAGTCCACAGAATTCGAGCTCATCAGAAGCGTCGTCTACGACGACGTTTTATTAATTTAATATTTCCGCCAGTAAAACTCTTTGCTTCCTTGAGCTCTGCGCAAAAACAAAAGCTGGACAATATGTCTACACTGTTCCTTGCGACATTTGATGAAGAATTTGTACTGCGGTTAGACCACGACTTCCACTTCTGCCATTAGCTGTACTAATAATTGGCTGCGAGAAAATGACAAAACGATGAACACGATGACGATAACGACAACGACGACGTAGGACGACGGACGAATGGATGCGTGCAGATAAATTCTCATGTCAGGAGCCTGTCCTATTAAGTCAAATTTAATCTATCTAATAAGTCTAAGCGCTAAGAATACGGAATTACGTGCGGAATTCATTCTCTAGTTATATCTAGAAGTACTGCGAAATTAATTAAATATCAAATCGCCCGGTGAACAATTAGCATACCAACGCGTATGTTTCGCGTGATTAAATTAAGTAACGGTATTGTACGGAACGGTGAGTGCGCAATTAGAAAAGTAACGTGGGAATTTTATCATTTTCTATCTGCTTTGTTTTCTTTCTGTACATACGTGTGCTTATTCTATGTTTATTTATAATTCGCAGCATTGTTTCATGACAAACACAGGTTAATAATAAGGTTTTATATTTAAAAAGAAAGTATTATGGATGATATGTGATATTTATGCAGTGAACATTCGTGAATGTTATTTTCACCTCAACGCATGGCCTGTTTATCTCTTTTGCAAAAATCTCTGGTGCAAAAATAAAGACTA
>NW_017304417.1:983103-1010544 GCF_001594115.1 Trachymyrmex septentrionalis | reverse complement strand
CGTGAATGTTATTTTCACCTCAACGCATGGCCTGTTTATCTCTTTTGCTGGTGCAAAAATAAAGACTGAATTTCAATTAGATGACAAAAGAGTGAATGAAATGGAGTTGTGCATTGTGATTAAAATATGACGATGCTCAACACCGTCACGCAGTCAAATCGTTAACTCGAGCGAACTTATTAGCCATTGTGACCTAAATCCCGCAAGAAGATATATCCGTTGTCTGACTCATCAATTTGTGATATCTCATTTATCCATAAAAAGGAATTATCCTGATAATCCGATCTCTTAGTATCACGAGAGACCGGAGTATCTACATGAGAGAGAACTAATGTGTGTGTATGCGTGCGTGCGTGCGTGTGTGTCTACGATTATGTATATATATTTGTTAATTTATTACTTAAATGTTCTCTGTATAAATAAAAATAAATTTAAAAATATCGTTGTCCTAACGTGTATTAAAAAGTAAATTTCATGTTATAATAATTTCAGAGTTGTAATTTAAATCCAAAAACCGATTATTGCAATTATCCTCTAATGTAATAATTATTCTTTGGGAAATATCAAGACGTTTTTTTTTTAATATAATATTATTTCTGAAAAAATAATTTAATTTAATTTAAATGAATGTTAGTTCAACATCTTAACACTCGGAACTGTAAGGCGTTTCGTATTAAATGTTTGAATATTTGAGTTCCATTTCCAATCAGATTGTTGATCATACTCTCCTTTACACGAGTAACTTACAAGTATATATATATATATATAAAGCGAAATAATGTTAAAATTTTTATAAAGCTGCCACAATTAAATTCTACATCAAATTGTAATCGAAACAGTTGTTGTTTAGAATCCGTGTTTCAGTCTCGGTCTCAGTTCTTGAAATCAGTTCTCGAGAGGATTTCGTGCGCAACTATAAAAATGCCTTGTTTCATCGAATTTTATCTTATCTGAAATACGGAACTTCACCGTGTGCCGAGAAAGGATTAATTATAACTACATGGCGTAATTAAGGAGCTAAGCGTGAGAACGAAACCGACAAAGAATACACGTACGCTCAACAATATAAACACATATACCTGGGTGTTCTTTACGTGAGAATTAGCTCCAAGACGTGCATTGTACGAAGCTGAGAAAGAAATCAGCTACGTTTTTGACATTTTTATACCCTTTTCAGAAGCAATGTTACCGCGAATAAATCGATGTTTTATTTTGCTCCACGATACTTTGTAAAGGAAATGACCAACATTACTACTTAGCGTCTTTAATGTCATGTTAAGGCGAAACAATTTACCATGCAAAAGTATTTACCACGTAGACATAATTGTTATTCGGTTAAACTGTATTTGTTTAGTTAAGTAGCGATAAAATAAAGGTATAACAAAATCAGATTATTCCTATTTATATTAATTATTCTTATTTTACGTCATACGATAGAAAATAATCTAATTTCTTTTAATATAAAATATAATTTGTAAAAAATCATTTGTTAAAATTTTATTTAAATCTACAGATCAATTTTTTTAATTTACCAATAACTTTTTTAACATCATTTGCAAAGTAAATAACATGCATTATCACGCAGCGAATGATTTTTTAAAAATTATATTAATATTGTATAATAAATTGTATTAATTATATTACTTTTTATTAAAAAATAATAATATCAAATAAATTTCTTTTTTAACCTCGTTGGATATTTGTATAAATATCCGTAACTTCTAATTGGGACGTTGAAATCTTAAGTTTAAAATGACACTTGTGCAGTCCGCACATTCACTTTATTGAAGGACTTTACATTTGAACTCGAGCTGCTCGCAATATATGACGGAGTATAGATGACGGTCGTCGACAAGGATCGCAAACAGAATTCAAAGATTAATTTTCTCTGGCTGGCAAGAAGAGGTTCTCGAGTTATAAGTTTTCCCATCATAACGACCGCATTCATGGTACAGCGTTCTCGTTAGTCAAATCTATCGCAGAATTCTTCGTGGATTGCATTTCCGACGTGGAGCCAACTCGAACAAGGAAAACCTTATGCATTTACATATGTTGATGGTAAAAAATCATATTAGTGATTAAAAAATTCGCTGTGTGATTGCATTAAATAGATGAAATACAAGTGAAAAACATAATATTGTACAAAATTGGATTCGTTAAATATCAAAAAGAAAAGCAACCGCGAAGAAATTTTTCTACCGTTTTATCTTTATTGTATTATTTAAATTTCTATTTTTAATTTATACGTACACGTAAATTCACTCCCACAGATTTTATAAAATTTTTATAACGATATTACTTTAATAATAATATGACA
Source organism: Trachymyrmex septentrionalis (assembly GCF_001594115.1). Lineage (NCBI taxonomy): Eukaryota > Metazoa > Arthropoda > Insecta > Hymenoptera > Formicidae > Trachymyrmex > Trachymyrmex septentrionalis. Next base: position 1,008,227 of record NW_017304417.1, on the reverse strand, counting down.
ATTTTTACAATAATCTTTTTGGAATGCTAAGTGTTTTATATACTAAGTATGCGAAATATTTGTTGCACTGTTAAGCATGTCGCATAACGATAACACAGTTATTATAGCAGTAAATTCCATACATAAGTTATCTTCAAGGTGACGAGAAAACAGTAGTCCTTCTTTATTAGATAAATCGGAAATGTAAGAAATAAATTCAGAATTGTATAATTAAATATAAAGAATAAATTTATAATTGTATAATAAAATAAAATAAAATTTTCGTAAATAAAGTGCATATAAAATGGATCAATATCATCTTCGAAATAATCAATTATTGAGAACCACTGACTGGGAAATTACATGCAACGCGGGCATTATGCGACCTAGGCACAGTTGCGCAACGATTTTACTTTTAAGCAGTCGATCGCGGCCCATTTACTATTCCAGCAGCATGCAATTGCATAACAATCATAGCACGCTGCTACGTAATACCTGCGATGTAGTTGAGCAATAATCGAGGTAGAAGGCATTGTTAGCCGTAAGTGATAAGAGAGCAACCGCTTTACGGCAGCCGCGCCTATTTACACGAGTCGCTTCGCGTAAAAATTCGAGGAATGTTTTAGAAACTGTTGCCTGCAATATGTAAATATTGTAAGAGCATTATTACATTAATTTTGTATAAATAAATTAATACTTATTTCAATTTCAAAGTTGCGTTCATAAACAACGTGCGGATAATATACGAGTATGTCATTATCGTTTCATTTATGATACCACAATAGTATTTCTGATCTTTATGAAATTTTTAATATTATTATTTGAAAGAATGACAAAATTTGTAATATAATACTGTTATTATTTCTACAAAATGTGCATTTAATAATAACTTTAATATAAATTTGTATTTGAAAAAATATGTGGCAAATCTTTAAAAATATATAAGTACTATTTTCAATATAACTCCGTGCTCGTCTTGTCTGTCCGTCGCTCTAATTTAATCGACAGTGTGTAAAATATTTCCCATTTGTCATGCGCACAATTATCCATTAATTTCATGCTCACGAAGCTATGAAATAATTTTGGCCCGACTACATGGTTTAATCTAACGATATCTCAAGAATTTCTGACGCGTGAAATCTACCTGTTAATAAACTGCTCTCTCTCTTCTATACAGTTGTTATACAATTACTAGTAAACTTACTTTTAATTGCTATTTCAATTAACTCTTATAAAGAGCAATATAAAGGGTGTCCCAAAATTAACGCAAGATTTGAATTTGCCGCCATTTGTGCAGTAAAGTGTTGGCAACCCAAAAAAAAAAACAATTTAACAGCTGACAGTTTAGGGTTAGTGAAAAATGGAGCGTTACACGATAGAACAACGTGTGTTCATTATTCAACAAATGGATGCTGATTTTTCGAGCAAAATCATCCTAAGCGATGAAGCACATTTTCACCTTGATGGCTTTGTTAATCGCCAAAATCGCCCCCTAGATCGTGTGATTTAACACCATTAGATTTCTTTTTATGGGGTTATTTGAAATCACAGGTCTATGTCAACAAGCCCACAACCACCCGTGCATTAAAGGAGGAGATTCAACGCTGCATCAACGAAATTCAGCCACATTTATGCAAAATGGTCATGGAAAATTTCGACAAACGAGTGCGTATGTGCATGCAAAGCCGTGGAGGCCATTTGCCCGATGTGTTATTCCACAAATAACCCTATCCTATGTACTTTATGATTCAATAAAAAAATAACAATCAAAAGACTAAAAACTGTGTTTTCTATTTAATTCAAATCTTGCGTTAATTTTGGGACACCCTTTATTAACAAGAACATAGAAATATATGTGTATGCACGTATTTAGAAATATACGCATATAAAATAGTGCGATTGGCAATTTAATTTCACTTTATCACACACATAGTATTAATGATTTTGTTCTGCGAGAGAGACGTTTTCGTTATGTTAATGTCTGAAGAGGGCTCAATCCAGTAGCCGAAATTTGTAGCTTGTAATTATTTTCTTAATTTTCATTCTTTCTTTTACGTTATGTAATTTTACCTTTGTCAATTGAAATATATTCTTTAGTTAATTCCAAAGAAATGTATTGACTCTTACTTTGCCCGTTACTTATTATTATTCGTTTAATAATGTTATAAAAAGGATAACTAGATTGAATAAATATGAGCAGTAATCGAAATTAATTACCAAATTATATCTGGCACAAATACTTGGAATTAGATTAACGTAAGTTAAATTGCCGCGTCAATATTTTTCTTCTCATTGTAATCACGTGCATATAGAATGAACCAGATGTTATTTATTCACTGTGGTCGGTCTCCCGCTGTTTTTATGAAAGACCAACGGCGTGGTTTCTGGTTAAGAAAAGTACGGCACGTGCCAACGCGGGCGACGTGGCCTCGGGTGAGCGCTCGAACACGTGTTCCAGAATTTAGTCTGGACTCTGGAGTAACCTTTCTTTTCACGGTGTGCACGTATGCACCACTTATTACAGATCTGACGTGAGTAATATGTATGCAATCACAATACTATGTATATTGTGTATACATTTCATAACCAAATATTAAGCGATAATAATTTCTCATACAATTATTTTAATATCGACGGAACCAATTTTCACACTTAAATGAACACATTTTTATATTCTCGTCGATTCTGTTTTCTTCACGACTGATAAGTTTTTCTAGAGTAGGAAAGTGATCTGCTTATTCTTAAATTTAAATTCGATTTCTTTTACACCCAGAATTCTCCGTACGGTCTTTCGTAACCGCCATGTGAGTAGCTGTCATTACTCTGGGAGTGGCTTAGCACTAAGTTTTTTTTTTTCTTTTGAGAAGATGAGAAGTCTCGATATTTAATTATATAATATTTGTTTCTGAAGAGGATTCGATCCTCGCAGCCAAAATATGTTAAATTTATATGGTAGTTATAACGTACGAGGTAAAACGTCAGATTTTTTTATGTACAATGGAAAAAAGTTCTGCGGGGGAATCCTTTAGCAATTTGTTTATTTATTATTGTTAAAATATTATTAAATTGTACACACACACACACACACACACACACACACACAAAACTTCAATTCTCTCTATCTTTTTGAACAAATTAATTAAATTTTGATAAAATAATTAAATTCTTTAAATTCATAATTTATTCTCTTGTAATTATTAGTTTTTCCACAAACTACGAAGAATATTAAAATCACAACGACTGACTTTTATTTACTCGCTTTTAAATTTCTATGCGTCGATGATTCTCCTACATTAATTAAGAATGAATAAAAGGAAAAGAAATAAATAAACGATTTTAATTTCGGAGACTATCATGAAGTTAAAGGAATGTTTATTCTTCTCATATATTGTACGTCAACTATAAAATAGTGTGATATCAAAAAATTCGTCACGTCGACATGGTGAACTGCCTTCGATGGCAAATAAAGTGCAAAATTCCGGAATCAAATGACGGATAGGAAATACGAGCGAAACGAGACCCAAGAGCTTGATTTCATGCACGCACTTTTGCTTATTCCTTGTTTGACTCTTTTGATCACATTGTTTTATTTCCAATAATCTACAAAAAATGCTATTTGAAAAATATAGGCTGTCCAGATTTTAGGCGATAATGACAGATCCTTTTACAGTTAATTTTAATATAAATTTAATTACAATTTGATACAATTTACTTTAATACAAATTTAATTAAATATTAAATATTGGAAATTGAGTTACGCAAAATAAAATTTCAAAAATGTACTATGGCAGTAAAGTTTCTGTTAATTTTTGTAAATGTAAAATAAATTGTAATGAAAAAATTCTATTTAAAGCTTAATTGTAAAAAAATGTGGAAACATTAAGGATATTAAACTCTATAGACAATAGTGATTTCCATTTCATCGAAAAATCTAATACCAACACAGCAAAAGTTGCATGGATGTTCCATAAATTCCATATATTCATGAAAATATCCGCTGTCGATATACTTGTCTGATTTCATCAATTTAAGCATCATTAATATGTATAATATGCTCTTTTAATCATTTACAAAACAGTCTATGCTAATATATTTTCAAGTCCCTGTTCTAATATGCGAATACACATCTCACGATTGTGCATACGCTGATGGAGATTATGCGTAAGGGTTGGGAGTCACCCCATTAGGAGAGCGATGCCGTAAGAAGGTGGTGTATACGTAGATGACTCTTTGAAAAAGCACTGATGCGCGTCGCGTCATAGAACTGTCTCTCTTTTCCACTTTTTAATGACTTAGCGGGAACGAGTGAGCAGTATCAATTCTAACATTTTTATTTGTTACTCATTTGCTAAAGAGTTGCCAGAAAAATGTGTTGCTGTTTTTTTTTTAAATTATGTTCCGCTAAAGAAATTTAAACAATATATGTGTGTGTGTGTGTAATAATTATACTTAAAAATAACGTAGAAATTTGTTGCTAATTTGTTGCTATCAAAGTATTCAAGTTTCGAATGAATTACTTGCGAGATAAATGTAAATCGAGCAAACTTTTGAGCGTGTAGGCGAAGGTAAAGAGCACAAAATTTGTCGCTCGCATATAATTCCAAATTTATGGGATTGAATCCGTGAAGTTTGCACGACGTTCTATTAATATAAAAAAATAATAATGTCAGTTTCAGTAGTACTCTCTCTTTTTTCACAATTTTACAGTTCCTTATAAAAATAAAAGAGTATGGCATTTTTTTTTAAGAGGCCATATCAGATACAAAGAATAATAACAGCGAAGTAAGTAAAGTGAAACTGATAGGTGTTAATTGTATTAAATGTCAAGCGTAACAAGGGCGTGTAAGAAGTAATAAAAATACTAATTATGAACTATCTGATATTATGGAGGAGTGTTTCTCGCGCAAAAAAAGAACTGTCTGTCCCCCCCCCTCCCCCCCCGTGAAATACGCAAGCGTATTTTATCGGGTTTATCGGGAGTTTAAAGTGCAGAGTGTACGATGATTCAGCGTCATGTCATAGGGGTTGCCCTTGATGCGCTCTTACTCATAGTTTCGCGACGCAGGATGTAGGAAGGGATTGCGTCTACTCGTACACCGGTAACGCGATCAATAAGATAATTGAAGACTTTCTCGACGATGTAACTTCTCCGGCGGAAGGGAGTAATTTCGCTATCTCCCTCGTACTAGCGAAGGGCCATTGTTTCCAAGACAATCTTCATTTTACACTTTCGAAATTTTATTACCCGAGTCGCATGTAAACAAAGAAAATAGACAAACGCACGTTATCGCGAAAGTATCATGAAAATTGGATTTTTATTAACGTCACGAACTGTGTGCTGTGCAAATTGAAATCAGATTACAAATACGAACGTTATAAAAATTGATCGTTGACTTGACTTACAATTAGATACATTAATTCTACCGTTTTTATGAATTATTACTAAAAATGTTGTATATTGTTAATTCAAATTCGGGATTTACTAAATTAACTGTTTCAAGACTGAAATAACTGTACTTTCGTAGAAATTTATACAATTTATACAATTTTATGCGAACGGCAAACAAATACGGGAAAATTATTTCAAACTTTGCGTATTTTCAAGTAAAACTACTGTGCTGGGAGAAAATTCCGGGAAAACATTCCGCAAAAATATTTCCGCGGAAATGTACGCTAAAAGATAATGCATTTTGCGGTACCGCTCTGGAATATGTAATGATTGAAAAAATTTCATCACCGATACTTCTTCAATCCTCTCGCACACATAAATGTACATTTAAAAATCATTTTACTTCGAATCAATTTGTAATTTCGAAAATAATCTATTAATTTTGAATGGACTGAAATTCTGCATAAAATAGGAAAGGAATTGATTGTTGCGTGCGATACAGAAAAAGTAATATTAGAGTAAAAAACAGAATATTTGATATCGGATTCATTTCCCGATATTAGACCGCAAAGGTGTTACACCGAAAGTCAGGTCGCCTTTCGAACGATCAGAGTCACGGAGGCGAGAGAAAAAACGATCTCGGAAACGAGCTGCTGCGCATTCACAGTCGATCGACCAACCGTGAAAAGCCCTGTCGCGGAGAGCAAAGTGCAATCGTGCGGCAACGAGACTGATTGCACTTCCAAAAGCCGCGGCAAACAGATCTGTGGTTCATCTAATTTGTCTACACGTGAAATGAAGCGTATCGGTAAATCAGAACAGTCAGAGATTCAATCCGAAGGGTAAACACGTGTAAACGCAATTGAAAAAACGTGCGATCTCAACACGAATGTTCAGCTTTCGCTATCTAAAGTTTAACAGATTTCGATAAAGCAAGTATATACTTGAGTGTGAGTTCTAATTCGCGTATTATACAGATTAATTTGCAAAGTTGGAAGATAAAATACTGCTTGGCTTCTATTATTAGGTTAAGTAAAAAGTCATCGCGTATTTTTTAGCTCAAAGTTGTATATACAATATCTTCGTCAATAATGAATGAAATTCAAATTTAAAAAAAGGGTTTTAAAGCTTGAAATCTCTACTTTTAAAAGCTTATCACATTTTTTAAGTTTATATGAGTTTGATAATTTTTACATACCAAAAACTACGAGCTGAAAAAGACGAAAAATTTTCTTCTCACTTTGTGGATTTGTAACGTGTCCAAAACGAATTTGAGAAAATTTTCGATTACCTATCGTGAAAGCTTGATACTTTCCCTACAAAATCGTTTTTTTTTAATATTCCTACGACTTTTGATTACTGAGTTATCGCGGATTAAATAAAAGAATTATTTTGACTTTAATTGCTCATAACTCCATTAAAAATTGTCGTATCGTATAATTTAAAAAAGAGATTTTTAAAGCTGAAACTTTACTCTATCAAGATATATTTTTATTGTTAGTAAGAAAGTAATTGCGGTTTTTACTGATAGATGTCTTTTAAAAAAACGCGATGACTTTTTACTTAACCTAATATATAAAAGAGACTATTGTTGATAATCCTCGGATTACATATATACATCTATATATTCGTGAAATTACTAATCATTGTATTGATAATCTTATTATCTTGATATCGATAAAGCAACATCGTCGCTTCATGTTATACTAGTTCTGGTATAACACGCAATCGCTAATAGCGCTCAAAGAATAATATTATTGAATAAGTAAGTAGTGCGTAGGCCGTTATCAATGTTTGGAAATATTTCATCTGCACTACGTATTATAGCTTAACTGCATCAACGTGCCCATTGCAAAGATGCGTGGGCGGGAGAAGTGGATGCATCGATCAAACTTCCTCTACAAATCGCTGCGCCAGACTGCACGAGATGTAAACCAACTCGTAAACGCGCCGCGTGTCCGCTCGTAATCCCAATCGACGATTAAACTTTCACCGTTCAATAGCCCTGTCAAAGGAAATTTTGGTGGAAATGTGGAAATATTTCAATATTCTCGAGCATTTTGAATCGCACGCGCTTTGGCCATCAAGCGAGGCGCGTAGAACTGAAGTAAATTATACGAGCACATTTAACATTTAACAGTCGATTCTTGTTACACAAACATCCGCGATAACGAATGCCGTGGATTTTGGGTTTCACGCATTGGGCATAACGATCGACGGTAAATATAGTAAATATAGTAAATATATGTGGATGCGAAGAAAGCACGAGGAGCGTATCCTATAATGGGGGCACGTAGCGATATAATGAGTGGTGTATGACGTGTTTAATCCGCCGCTTGTGTGTGCAAACTGCACGTGCCGCTCCGAATAGTCCGAATGCGGCCGGCTCCGAAACGACCAGGTCACCGGTCGTTCCAGGTGTTCCTGGCGATCGCGATTACGCACCCGACCGGTTCGAAACGTTTAACATTAACTTCTCATTAAACGGTTCTCACATACCACAACAATCGGACCGATCGGACCGCAGGGCGTTACCTGTTTCTCGTTTTTTTTCCTCCGATTTAAGGTTACAGTAAAAACTAAAAACGGTAGAGAGGACAATCAAAGCTATAATATCTCCTAGGATATTTGGAATATAGAACGATATGAAAATTTTGTGCAATTGCCTAGTGCTCTCTCTCTCTCTCTCTCTCTCTCTCTCTCTCTCTCTCTCTCTCTCTCTCTCTCTCTCTCTTCGTCATAATATACGTATATAACATTCAGTAATAAATGAAATATAATCTCGTAAAACTTTTGTGTGATTATCAACTATTATTACGTAATTATTCAATGTTAATTATTATATATTAATAATTTTACAATGCAATTAAAATAATGTGAATTAGCGACACGTATTTTGTGATGTTTCGAGGATCTTAAATGATCTGTGTAATACATATATTTGTATGATCGAAAGGAAAATTTGGAAAGGAGATTTGTAAGCTTCGTTTTGCCTGGGGTGGATAGAATCGAATGGCTTTTAAAGGACGTTAAACGATCGACGAGGTAGAGTTGAGTTGCCCTAAGGCAATATTTCCGAGCGCAAGTCTGGTTACAGAAAGTCTGCGCAGGAGGTGACAGGGCGGCGACATCCGGCTAAAGTCGGCCTTGCGGCTCCGGCACGAGGGTGGGTTTCCGCGGTGATGATAAAACCGGCGATCGATAAGAAAACCGTGCGATAGTCGGAATCGCGGGAAACAGAGAAAATCTGGCATCCTCGGCAAGCGAGAGATCCGAAGTATGTCAATTATTGCATGTCAATTAAAGACTCACCGTTTGGAATTGCTCCAACAGCTCCTGCCGATCGTCGATCGCGGTGGCCATGTTGTGTCAGAATATATAATCCTTCCGCCTTTCCTTTCTCCACTGAGCGGCACCCGGTCGCTGCTTCTCCCTCGCTCTCTCACGCCCTTCGGTTCACTCCCTCTCGCGCTCTCTCTCTTCCACTTTCGACTCGTCCGTCCTTCTCGGCCCGATGACGCCGTATACGTCGTGACACGATACGGCGCGGCGCGCAACGTGCAACGGTCACTCGACGGTGGCAATTTTTCTCACTCGATGTCTTTGCGTCAACACGAACGCGCGATAAATACTCGATACCGACCAGAAACGACCGCTCGGCCGTTTGGCAAAAGCGTTTTTAACTCTACAGTTAGCCTGCCAGTGTCAAACGCACATAACATTCGACACGATCGGAGTCGCAGCTAGGACTGCTCCGACTGCTCCGACTGCTGAGTGTTGAGAACTGCGCGCGAGCGATACACCAAACTCCGCGCGGCGCGGCGCGGGCGGTGCGCTCCAGCGGACCGAACGTTGTCGGAGATACGCGAAGATACCCGAAGTGCTTCTGCGCTTGCCGGTACCCGGACTACCCGGTACCCGACAGTGCCCGGTGCCGCTCGGCTCGGCTCGGCGACCTCGCTTGTGACAGTTTGCGATTTTGAATAATGTACACGTGTTATTCTATAAGGTGTTTGAACGTACCTGTGTACGCCGAATTGTTTGATAAGAATATTCAATTACTGAATTGCACTTGCAGAATTTTTCACTTGTGTATTGTTCGATTACTGCAGTGTTATACGACTCGCTTCAGTTGCGACTTGCAACAGTTGCGACTCACTTCAGTTTGACGTATTAATTAGAATTTTCTGAACGACACAGAATTTGAATTGAATTTAGACCGTTGTTTTTCTTATGCATAAATATATTTTCCTAATAATTCTAACAAAATTTTCATTATTGAATTATTTGCTTATTCCAACTCTTATTCTTAAATCATCTCTTATCTATGTATAATAATCGTCTTGGAAATAAAAATATAAAATCACATATAGACGACATATTTAAAATACTGGTCAAAATAAATAAAATATATTGTAATATGTTATGTGTACAATTATATTTTATTTTAAAACATTCATACATACAGGTCAAAAGTCTGGAAACGGTCGAACATCTCGAGAGCAAAGTATTTTTGGGAAATATATTTCAGACAAAAATTGTACACTGAGAGAAAAGATTGGTTGCTGCAGCAAATTAAATGGTTAAATATGGCATAGCATTTTTAATTGGCCGCAGCAACCAATTTTTGATTGCGTTAGCCATTCTATACCAATATTGCGGATAGGCTAATACAATCAACAATTAGCTGCAGCAATAAAAAATTGGCTGTTGTAACCAATTAAAAATGCTATGCTATATTTTACCATCTAATTTATTGCAACAGCCAATCTTTTTTTTTCAGTGTAGGATTTGAAAAGCTCTATTCACTGATCACTGATCCTTGGGTGGCGTCGCCAAGGTGTGTCAGGTAAGGTCAAATCGATTTTTAAAAATGGAACATCCTATTATATTTTTGATGGTAGAATCTAATAGCTGAATATTGTTCAGGATCATATCTTGGATAACATTTGTCGAGATCAATTGACCATTGGAGATTATTCTCTTATTATCCTCTTATTTTCATTTTTGCATTAAAAGTTCATTTTTAAAATGAAAATAAAAATCCTCCAATGACTTTTTAAATCTTGACAAATGTTATCCAGGACATGATCCTGAACAGCATTCAAGAGATTTTAGCCGTCGGTCGGACCTTGCGTAACGCTAATGCCGCGATACTGTAACTTTCAAGCCTTGTAACTCGGAAAGTGCTTAATAAAAATTGACTTTATTATAGTGTTTTGAAAAGGTCTTGACACCAGCTATTAGATTCTGCCATCAAAAATAGGAGGTTCCATTTAAAAAATCAATTTGACCTTAACTTGACATCACTCAAAGTCAAATGGATGTGATCAGTGAATAGATCGATCTTTTTAAAACCTATAACTTTTGTCTGAAACATTTTTCTGAAAAATGCTTTGCTTTCGAAATATTCGACTGTTTCCAGACTTTTGACACACCCTTATATAAAAATTAACATAAGAATTTTATTATTTGATACAAATATCATATAATCGACCTATGTTTTAACAATTAATATCAAATTAATATCATTGACCTTAAATAATTCATATAATTAATTCACTACCTTTGTATGTAATTAATGTAATTAATTTATAGAGTACCTTAATAATTTATGATTTATCTTATAAAACCTCCTACATTTTTAATAAAATTATGGACAATTTACGATAGTACAATATAGTTCGTAGGATCTCGCAAAACGAAACCGCGTTATTAGTGATGATTCATTTTTCACAAATAAAGTGGCACATATACGTTATAATACATATACGTTGGGTCGAAAAAAGTTTAGATTGACTCACTCCTGTCGTCGTTGAGGCCAATCTGTCTACTCTGTATTCTTCACGATATGGAAATGCATCACGATGCTTATAAAGGGTGTCCCAAAATTAACGCAAGATTTGAATTTGCCGCCATTTGTGCAGTAAAGTGTTGGCAACCAAAAAAAAAAACAATTTAACAGCTGACAGTTTAGGGTTAATGAAAATGAGTTCGTTGAATGGATTATTGAATCATCAACAAATGATGCTGATTTTTCGAGCAAAATCATCCTAAGCGATGAAGCACATTTTCACCTTGATGGCTTTGTTAATCACCAAAATTGCCCCCTAGATCGTGTGATTTAACATCATTAGATTTCTTTTTATGGGGTTATTTGAAATCACAGGTCTATGTCAACAAGCCCACAACCACCCGTGCATTAAAGGAGGAGATTCAACGCTGCATCAACGAAATTCAGCCACATTTATGCAAAATGGTCATGGAAAATTTCGACAAACGAGTGCGTATGTGCATGCAAAGCCGTGGAGGCCATTTGCCCGATGTGTTATTCCACAAATAACCCTATCCTATGTACTTTATGATTCAGTAAAAAAATAACAATCAAAAGATTAAAAACTGTTTTCTATTTAATTCAAATCTTGCGTTAATTTTGGGACACCCTTTATATGCGAAACAGTTTGACACGTTTACGTTCTCATCGTTTCGCTTTGTTTTGCAGCTCTTATTACAACAAAGGAACACTTGTTGCGATTACCTAGATAAAATACGTGAAAAAGTTAATCATAGACAGAAAAGAAAAATATTTTCAATATTTTATTTGGAAATTATATCCAAAAAAAAAAACAAAAATTATAAAAGAATTAATTATCTAACAAGTTATATATACAACTGTGGTGATATTAAGCATAAAGAAAGAAAAACGGTAAATATGAATACAGCGGTTGATGCGCGAATAAAATAATAAATAATTAAAATAAAAATATAATATAATCTTACAAATATGTTTTTGATTCTTATTGGAATTATCTTCAGCTTACAATTGGCAATTAAAATTAAGATACTATTAACATCCCGTCAATATGAACTTCCTAGAAGTAGAAGATCCTTGTTAGAGGAATGACATCAAAAATATATGGCTTCAAAGCTTGAAATGTTAGCAAATTAATTAGTGATTGCTAATTTGAGTTAGTAATTACTAATTAATTTGCTAACATTTCTTATCTAAATTATGCAAGATTGTTGAATAACTTATAAAAAGTGTGCTTGATGTCGTGCGAGCATTATTTTAGAACGCGTCGTGACATTAAGTCAGAAATTCATGTCTCCCTCGACTTTTCATGTTCCTCTTTATTGACATTCTATCTCTCCCACCACGATAAATGTGCTTCCACGGACATCGACCCTTTCAAAAAATGTTACCTCGCGAGGGACGGAGAGATAAATCGTCCTGCATTCCCATTTCGAGAAACTTCACCTTTCGAAGTCATTTTTCAAGTTTTTCCAAGAATGCTCGTCTATTAGTATAATAATAGAAAAATGTAAATTTTATCACTTGCGCGATATCAAAGACACTACATACAAATATTTCTTTTAAATAAACTTACCTTGCAGACAATAAAAAAGTCCAAAATTGGGACATAAAACGTATTAAAGATATCTTTTTTAAGACGTCTTTTAAAAAAATAAAAAATATCTCAAAGATTTCTTTTAAGACGTCTTTTGTCTCGTTTTTGGACATTCGTGTTGTCTGGGTAATTTTAGATCATTACGTGCAAAGTATAAATTTTTCACTAATATTAATAGAGGAAAGCCCTCTATTATGAGATAGCGGAGTTTCTGCTAAACTAATAAACGCTATCTATTAGTTTCATCATAAATTTTATATTTTTTGGATTAAAAAATATCACAGCCCGACAAAATTTAGAAGGAGTCTTGTGTTTTGAACTTTAAAAGATTGTTCCGTAAAATTTTAATACACTGAATAACGATTACATTATCGATTTTTTTCATCCTTCATTTTTGAAATAATCGCAAAAACAGTTTTTTTCTGGAAGTAACTTTTTTATTAATTTTTTCCGGCTAAACAAAAAATGATATCAAAGTCTATTTTGCAGCATTTAACTTAGAAATGTTTCAACAATACTAAAAATATTTTTTCGATGCTTATAAAAATGTTTTATGCAAATCGCAAACAAAAAATTTTGGAAAAATCATAAAAATCGAAAAAAATTGACAAATTTTGAAATATAAAACCAAATAATTCGAAAAGAAGAAAATCGTAAAAAATATTTGACAATTTATACTTATAGCTATATATTTCTAGTTTAAATTTCCACCATTTGTGTGTGTTCAGAAATTATTATTGAATTTAAAGCGCCAAAACAGCAATTTTTTTTTTTCAATTTTTTTCCGATTTTTTACGATTTTTCTAAAGTTTTTTGTTTGTGGTTTGCATAAAATATTTTTATAAGCATCGAAAAAATATTTTTAGTATTGTTGGAACATTTCTGAGTTAAATGCTGCAAAACAGACCTTGCGATATCATTTTTTTAGCCGGAAAAAATTAATAAAAAAGTTACTTTCGGAAAAAAAAACTGTTTTTGCGATTATTTAAAATATAGAGAGTGATTGAAAAAAAACGAACAACATAGTCATTTTCAGCGCATGAAAATACTACGAAAACATCTTTTAAAGTTCAAAGCATGACTCTCCCTAAATTTTGTCGGCTTGTATAATCTATGTTCCTATGTCATAGTAAAATTTATTGTTAAAGTATACATGTTATTGTAAAATAATAAAATGGACAACTGAAAATGAATATCGAATGCCATTCTGCGATGCTTTGTTCCAGCTACCTGAGGACGAATCCTGAGTACAATCATCGCATGCTCATTTTACGCGCACACTGGCCGTGTTTGTTTGTATTTTAGAAACATTAAATAAAGTTTTATAATTGTAATATTGATGTACTTTGCGTTTTATCGATTATCGATTTCTCGGAGCATCTCATATTAAGAGTACAATTTTTTAACTTTGTGATTTGCTCATTTTTTACATTTCTTTAATTAAAAAAAAAAATAGAATTTGAATTAAATTTTGCATAACATTATCTTAAAGCTTATTAAATTTTTCTTGAAAACAACCTATTATTATTTTAAATTCTGCTCATAGCATTTACCCAAAATAAACTCGGTATCTCATAATAGGACTTGAAAAAATTTTACAAAATTTGGAAACAGTTCTACATATTACGACGATTAAAAATATAACGACGAAAATAGGGAGACAACACATAACAAGGTTATCGGATATTAAAAGCAAATATCAAGAATCAAAGAAAAACAATATCAAGAATCTAATCTAATAATATCAATAATATTATTTATCATCCTATAAACTCAAAAGTATGAAATACTATCGAGAATTAGATAACGGCTTCTTTGACGTCAAGTGATTTATTCATAGATACATCTACGATAATATATGCAACAAGAAGTAAATCGCTTTCTTATCGAAAGGAGCAGGGGGACTCCGCCTTAAATAAGATCCTATTGCGAAGTGATACATCTTTATCGCTACACATATTAAGTTAGCCTTCGGTTGGAAATTACAGAAATATTTCATTTTATAATATTTCGACGGCGCTTAAATTACGCACTGGTCGAGAGATTTCAAGATAAATTACAGTAAATTACGGAGATTCAAGAACGTAAATTTACAACAAAATATCGGAATCATTCATAATATTCACTCGGCGCAGAAGACTGCAATTAATTTAATGATAATAACTTACATAAGAAAAAAAAACTACGCTAAATATGAAAAATTATATTGTAATAATAAACCGCTCTAATAAGTGAAAATGTTTCTTTTCTTCAAACCTGCTCGCGAGTATCTTCCAAAAATATAATATCGATTTTTTAAAAAAATTTCGTTGTGTATGTATGTATGTACGTGTGTATATCAAAGTAGAATGTAATTATAAAACTAGTTGCGTGAAAATGTAATATTCACGTCGCCATGATTCACTGGACTAAATAATCACGAGCAATTTATGCTAATTTAATTACATTGACACATTTATCTCATATTACGCTGAGAATGATACTACCGAGATGTTTGCGCACAATGAAAAAGTCGATCCACGTAATAGTGTTAGAAACGCATACAGGCACTTGCCTTAGGTATCTAACGAGTGATTAATAATTCAAAATGATACAAATATCCCACGATGACGTACTGTAGTCTAACTAGAACACGTAGGACGATACCGATTTTTCATTCTGCTTACAATAATGCATTTTTAATATATGCTGAACAAAGCTTAAGTAATTTATCGGACGCAAAATATTTTGAGTAAAAATATTTTGCGTCTCGGTTTTTTTAGTACTAAAATGAAATTAATTCACATTGTTTATACCAAGAAACGAAAAATAATAAGACAATATCGACATATCGCGATTAATGTTCGCGTTTTTGTAAATGTTATTATCATTAGAAATCCATTGCGTTATTTGTGTCACGTTTAACAACAATCAAAATTATCGATTATCAGGTCTTATCGATATATACAAAAATATACGTGTACGCGTCTCATCAATTCTTTGTTTCACAGCCTGTTTT
Organism: Trachymyrmex septentrionalis; assembly: GCF_001594115.1. Lineage (NCBI taxonomy): Eukaryota > Metazoa > Arthropoda > Insecta > Hymenoptera > Formicidae > Trachymyrmex > Trachymyrmex septentrionalis. The sequence continues at coordinate 992,452 of NW_017304417.1, read as the reverse complement.
AAATAAAACGTAGCATACTCATTGCCGACGGTGTACAAGTGGCTAGATTTTTTTCAATAGAATCAGTATTTGTATTACAATAAATTCTATTTAATCGAATTCTTCAAAGTCTCTCTTATGCTATAATTAACGATAGAACAATAACCTTATGTGTTCATTAGAAAGCTCGTTTATCAAACGTCAAAGTTTGTTCGACAAGTATACAACTATTTAAAACACACTGTGCTGTCGTTGATTTAATTTTTCGGGTTTTTGCTACAACTCAAAGATTCTTTATTTGAAAGATTCAAACTCAAGATTTTTTTACTTGTGTGTGTTTTTATCAGTAAAATTATATAAAGTTCTTCCTCTCAGATTCATCCACGATTTTTATTTGCAAATTTCGCCTAAAATAAAAGTTCTTCTGTACACTCTGCGTTCCGCGCACATTTCGCATTAAATGGACTACATAATATTAAGCAACACAAATTTTTTAAATAATAGTTAAAAAGATTAGAGTAAATTTCAAATTCGTATTAGAATTAACATTTATTCAAATATTCAATATTAATTTAGATAAGATGTTCTACTATAGAAGAATAACATTATTAGTGGAAAATGTTTAAGACTTATCGCAAAAATCAACGTTCTTTATAAAATTGGTTCTCTAATAAATCTTGCAATCAATAACGTATCTTCTTAATATGATTATATACTTATTTGATTATATACTCTCTTTGAAATACAAGCATAATTTTACCACATTGTGTACGATATAATACATAAAAGTATTTGACATTTGTATTTAACAGTATAATGCAACCTCTCAACTTTGATAATTAAAGAGATTTAAGAAAAATTAAAATTAATATTCTTTATTTTTATATAATAAATAATAACATAAAAGAATAAAATAATTAATTATATATTATATTAATTATAATATTTAGTTCATGTAGATATTACGTAAGCAATATTTACATGAAAAATATTGATCATTTTGTCAATTGAAATTAAAAGGAGCATTATAAGATACAGCTACTGTAATTAGATTAGGGGTTTGGGAAACACATTCCCTTCTAAAAACATAACAAAGATGAAAAGATATAAAATGAACAGAATCGAATTATAATGAAAAGTATCGCAAAATAAACGCAAAACGCAATAAGAGTTATATAGCCTCTAGTGCAAAAACAGCGAATATTTACAGATTATTTCGGGAAGGCAGAGTAGATATGCTAATTTATCTGCTTGTCTCAATCGTTTCCTTTTATTTTATACAAACTATAGCTTACGTTTATTCTATATTCTGATATATTCTAATATCCTATATGTATACAATCTAATTTAATTGTAATACACACATCTCTCAGTCTATTCTGTACATACGATCGGCGCAAAGGAAATCCTCGCTTGTCGCTTTGTGCACCCAATAGATGTTTTAAAAGTCGATACTAAAGATCGACAGACATCTCGCCTCAGTGATACGCAACAGTACGCAACAATGTATTTCGAAAACGACTGGTTGCAATCATCGCTGTACTGAAAATATTTCGCAGCGTAACATCATCGTTGTTTGGATCAATTTGTAATGTACCTTTATTTCAAGGTATACCAATATTAATAGTTAAGGTAACACGTATTATAGACCGTGTATTTAAAGTTGCTGCAAATGATATAATCCCGTGATCATAAATAATTAATCATCTCGCGTAGAAACTACTTCGTATTATTCACAGAGAAAGGCGCGATACAAGATTCAAAAAATGGAATTAATATTCTTTTTCGGACGAAATCGATTATATAATTATAAAGGCGTACATCACGGTTCATCCGTGATTCGTCCGCTGTCAATATGAAATGAAATCCACAATTTTTCACAAAATAACAATTTAACAAAATAACACAGATGAGATACAGATGAATACTTTCATAATCGTGCGTATTAAGATAAAATGGGCACTCATATTTTCGTTCAATTGAATTTGGAGATGCGCACGCGCGCAAATGTATGTGGAAGCACAAAAACAATTTTTTAATATGCATTGTGCAGTGTTGTTTCTACTTGTGAACAGAAATTTCATAGATGTAGATAAATGTAGATAACTGACTAGCTTTTAGCATTTAAAAATATTTTAGCAAATACATATGAAAGCCACAATTGATAAAGAAATATTTATCAATGTAAGATTGCTGTATCATAAGTCTCGCGCGATTATGCTATAATACTTTGCATCTTAAGTTTGCTCACTCGTTCGCTCGTAAATTATGCTCGAATAATGATTTGTAGTAGTTTGATAAAAAAAACAATTATTAATTATTAACTTTGCATCGCGAGTTGATAAATCGAGAGTCGTTATTATCGCAAACGCCCCGGAGCCTCGTGCGGAGCTAGCAGACGACACGAAGTGGGCTAGTGAATCCTAGGACGAAGAATGTCGTTTTCCTAGACACCAGCTTCCGTGTCAGTGGTACTGCCATGGTACTCCTGGGACTGAGAAAGGGAAAAAAGTGCATCCAGGCCTAATGATTCAACTGAATCTGGCGCGGATCTCGACTATGTTCAACACAACAAAAAAAAAAAAAAAAAAAAAAAAAGACTGCCTCTTTTAAAACTATAGTCGAATATATAACGAAACAAATGTAACAAAGGCGGAAAAGTGAAATCTTGTCGAATTAAATTTCACGGTGTGGGATGTTTACATATATTCGCATGCATATTTATTATATAAAACAAAATGTAAAATGTAGCCGATGTATACGATGATAATATACAGAATCCGATAATGTACATGTTCTTATGAATTTTACAAAATTAAAAAAGGAGAAAAAACGGTATACATTATGTTTTTCCGAACACTTTTTTCCTTACCGATGCACTTTGATCGGCTTCTTTACAGTTGCTACAAATATAATCATCTTCCTCCGCAATTTCTGTACGATCCAATCCGACACAATGCATATGGAACCAACCTTCGCAGCCACCATCACACTGAACCCAATCAACTTCCTTACCTAAATAACAAATAAAATAAATACGTGCTGAAATATAGACAAAATAAAAGTATAATTTAAGAAATAAATGAGGGTAATAATCAAAATACTCTCAAATGAAATTATATACACAAAAATAATTCATATAACATATGTGACATATACTATGTGACCAAAAAATTTATGTACACAATTATTGAGAATATGTTTATTATTGACATTATCCATTGTATATAGCACGACATATAAATATCTTATATATGTATCACGTGTGCGCGCGTGTGAGCGTGTGCGTGTGCGCGTGTGTAGAGAGAGAGAGAGAGAGAGAGAGAGAGAGAATATTTATAATGTCTAGAAGGTATCATTAAAACCATGTTGCGAATATATTGTAGACAATATCCTTACCACTAGGCCGTAAGCAGTTAACCGCCGCGCAATCATCCTCCTCATCCGAACTTTCTTGCTTAGTCTTCTTTGTGCGATTACCACCTCGCTTCCTAGGGCCTTCCTCACCTTCGCTCTTGCGTTTCATCTGCAATTCATAATTAACTGAAATTGAGGTGTTCAATGTTCGCGAAACTATAAGTTATCGATTGTCAAAGTCATTAAAAAATGTCTCGAATTCAAACTTCTTACAAATAATCGATTTATTGTTTACAAAATAGATCTACAATTAAATAATTTCATCATAAATATATTTTACGTGAAATGTAAATTTACTATGAAAATTTAATTTATTTTTAACAAAATAAATATTTTTATTAATACGAAAAATTTAATTCGAAATATGATTGTTATCGAAGAATTAAGTACCTTTCGAGGTCCACGTTTCATAGGAACCGGTGAACTGCTCTGCCTCTTCTCCTTAGTGATAGGGCCGCTGCTTTTGCTACGTTTAATTACGTTTTTCTCTTCAACTTTTTGACGTCCACCTTTCTTAAGTAATTCAAATTCCTCCGATTTCCTCTTTCTACCTCGTTTCTTCACATCTTTTACCTCCTGATTTGCTTGGACTTCCTCAAGCGATTTGTATTTCCGCATGGTGTTGTGACTATTCATATAACTCAATATACGCCAAATGTGTTGTGTTTCATCTAAGGCAACTTCTAAGAGGTCACCTTCCATCATAAGTTCTTCCAAACGCGATCTCGTGCTTGAAGATAATGTGCCGAATGACTCGCTGTCACCCGATTGAGTTTTCCGCCGAATTTTCGAGACTGAAATAATACAAAATGCAATTATTTACTGATTAAATATTTCCAACATAATGTTTATATTTCATATCGCAATTCGAGAAACTTACTGTACGAATATGCATGTTCGTTACTATTGAAAGTACTACATGTTGGTTCGTCATCCAGAGTAATAACATCATCATCGTCATCCTAAAGTATTAAAAATATTCATGTATATATATTTTATTTTATTATTTAAAAATAACAATTGTTTGTAATGGATAGATTTAGTGTAACTTGTATCACAATCGATACTCACAGCAGTACTAGGCGTACTATCGTCCGAATGTACTCCACTGAGGGGCGCGATAGCTTGCACTCTTTGATGCAATTCAGGATTATTCGCTGCTTTTTTCAACTCGCTGCTGATAATTTTTTCCGTTTTCTCCCTTGCCGCAGCTTCTACTAACTTTTGCGACATTACAGAAAGTTTTGCTAGTATCGATGAAACTTCGTCGGTAGACAATGCTTTCCTCGCTCGATCCTAATTAACATATATGTTTAGCTAAAGGCATGGTTTGTTTAGACGATCAGAGAGATCATATTTGATGAGAATATCTACCTGCCAATTCATCGCACGTTCAGTTAAACACTGCAACGCTTCTCCCTCCGGCAAGCGGATCGGAATTTTTTGGAGACTCACTAAGAGAGCCAATATAGTTTCCAGACGAGGTCGTCGAGAACGTAGACAGCATGGACACAAAAATTTCATATCCTTTGGCCCTGGCGATTTACCTTTGTACAGTGTCTTAGACAAAGGTACACAGTTTGCTGTGAAATAAGAATTCATATACAATTAGATAATAATATTTAGCTAGTTTCTGTTATTTAAACCACTGTACTTACTGTGGAACCAATCCTTGCAAAGCTCGCACTGAAGCATAATGCCGAATCTCGGCCGCCGACAAACACAATACTTGGAGTCTTCCGCTTCCGTTTTCATCTTCATTAAATTTCTCTCTCTCAAGCTTCTCATCGCTTCCATTTCGCGTTGTTCCGCAAGTTTAAAGGCAGCTACCACGTTCGCCGAGTCGCTGGAGTCGTCCAATTTTGTATCACAAACACAAACAGCACCTACGGATTCATCGCCCTTGTTCTTCTTAGTTTTCATCGCCTGTACGCCGACGCCGATTCGCGGCGACAGAGCTTCCATCAGCGTATAGTGCGAATTTTTTCTCAAAAAAGTTCTCGCAGTCCTATCTTTCCATGTTTTCGCCTCCAAAAGAGTAGATTCCAACGTTGAAAGATCATTTAGATGCAAAGGGATATTTTTTCCCTTTCTTAATAAATCATCCAATGTATCGTAATAAGGAAAGTTTTCTCTCGCTCGTATATCATCAAACAATTTCGTCCAATTCTTTGCTTTGCTCAGTATATCTTGAAGAGTATCCAAACTCGGTAAATACGCTTCAACTTCATCTGCTTCGTGAATAAACTCCTCTACAGCTGCAATGGTTCGTCTATTTTTGGTGTTAAGAAACACTTTGGCCTTCTCTTCCCACTTATCGATTGCCTTTGTTAACGCGTGCAATTCTGACAATGTATTTTCAATACTGACATGAGGTGGTATCGTCATGCCTTTTTCGATTAACTTAACTACCTCTTCGCGACTAACAGATTTCGGATCATCTTGGAGAGATTTTACTTCATCTAGCCACTGTATTTGTGTCAATTTCTGTAAAATAAAATAGATTTTATTAAAACAAAATATTTTAATATTAAAAAATTAAATGTACATCTATATACGGTTACATACTTGTCTCAATCGTACTAGTTGAGGTAATTCAATGCAGATAGAATCACCAAAATCGATACATTTCTCTAATTTCTCAATGTCGCAATCTTCTTTGGATTCCAATTCTGCTGCATCCTTTTGAAATTGTAATACTTGATCGAGTATAAATTTTACACCATCTGATTCCTTAAGTTCACAGCATAGGTTAGTTATTTCCTTATAGAAAAGTGTTAATTCTTCTACAGTGAGTTTATACTTGGTATCAACTGTCTGCCTAGTTCTATAAAAATAAAAATTTTGTGAAAGCAAATAAAATAGCAATACTGATGATACAAAATATCGCAATAAAATCTTTACTACCAACCTTGTACGTTGTTTATTGTTTAATAGCTGTTGTGCAACGCTCGCGCATTTCTCAGCATCTTGCACAGCGGTTGTTAAAGCCGTCAATAGTTCACTTTCAGGGAATTTTTTGTTCTCAGCTTCATTCAGAAGTTCTTTCAACTCGTTTAATTCAATTTTATCGTTCTTAGGATCCATTGCTTCTTTTACTTTGGCCACCCACGAGTCAAACGACTCGGCTTTCAATTTTAATTTTTGCAACATAATAGGTAATTCGTCTAACGTATATCGATAACGCAGCGTATGCTTCTCTGGTGGACATGTACACAAATCAGCAAAGTGTCTTAGACAAACTAACTGCGAGCTGTGGCACGAACATGTAACCGCACTCAAAAAACAGGTAGTCTTGCATGCTTCGCACTGTCTCTCGTCATCTGGTAGAAGCTCGAAAGCCTCGCGTTCTGCTTCAGTTACGCCCTGAACAGAACAAGTTATCCAAGTTTACACACAAATACGATAAATCTATCTCATTATGTTTTAGCGAAACAATTTTTCAACGAAACAATTGACGCGCAGATAACACGTTAAAAGAAATATTGATTTGAAAATCGTATTTCGTCGACGTATTTACGCGCACGTATTTATTCCCGGAGGGAACACAAACGTAACGCCCCGCAACGTCCTGCTTCGAGGATATGGCGCACAAACACGTGCTTACTAGCAAGTTGTACGAAACAGACGCGAGAAATCAAGCTGCGCGTTTAGCATCATGGCACACAAAACTTGGAAAACATAACCTTTTTACTCACCTATATGTAAGTTATATAACTAGAATAAAGGCGGAACGAATAAGCATCAGTCAGTCAAGGCCAAGCGCCACGACTACGACTCTCGAAAGTGCAACAACGATAACAGCAGGTTCGACGGAATCAGCAATAATGAAAATACGTGGCCACATTAATTACGCATCTAACGTGGACAGACGGTCCAATGGCAATGCCAGCTCTGAATGGTACATGGATGCATGCGGGGTTGGCGAGGGGCATGCCGCAGCCGCACGGTGTGTGTATATACGAATTTTGCCGCGCGGGCCGCGTGTGCGTATGTGTATTCACGTGTGGTGGCGCGTGCGCGCGTTCTTGGCATATACGTACTACTTGGCCTAAATATATTGACCTTTCATGACAAAACAGTATTGCCAGTATTCACACGTTAGAGCTTATTCCTTAGAAAGATCGTACTCATATCCTAGAGTTTTCAGCGCAGATAACTAACTTTTATATATACTCAAACCATAGAATTAATGTTACATTTACATTAAATACGGAATATGAATATGAAATATTTTTTTCGTTAAATCATGAAGAATAGAATATTTTATTTACGTTTTGAACGTTTAGGTTGATTGTAAAACAATTTTGATGTTAAATATTTAATGATAACAAATATAATAAATTTTCATCATAAGATTGTGTCATAAAATATTACAAGTTTTCATATTTAGAAATGTAATGGAAATAAATTATATTGTTGCGTTCAGCAACAATAATAGCAGTTAGAGAATAAAAATATAAAATTAGGTTGATTGTAAAACAATTTTGATGTTAAATATTTAATGATAACAAATATAATAAATTTTCATCATAAGATTGTGTCATAAAATATTACAAGTTTTCATATTTAGAGATGTAATGTAAATAAATATTGCTGTATAAATTATAAAACTCTTACCCATTCTAGCAAGTTTTTCCGTAATTTTTTCTCATCCTCTACCATTTGCAACATGTCATGATACGTGGCGGTTGCGACTCCAATATCTAACGAATCTGGATCCAATGACATTTTACAAACTAGTTCATCGTGGGAAAACACACAGAATCTTCTTAAATTTGAATAATGCGTGATGCAATCTCGTCCAATCTTAAGCTGATAAAAAAGAAACACTTTACAGTGTACTTATACAACACTGCGATATACAGGGTGTCCCAAAATAATCGTCAAATATTTTATAGGCAGATAGAGATAATAATTAACAAAATATTAATTACTAAAAATTGCCGAAAATTGGTCTTCAATAATTGTTTACTCAAATACTATCAGAAAAATTGTAAGAGACCAAAAATTGTTTATTTTTTCATAGAGAAGATTTTTTTTCAACTTTTTCATACTATATGTACATTTTTTTATTTTTACCAACAGAAAATAGCGTATTTAAAAAATTCTGAAAAAATTCTGAAAAAGTTCTACGAGAAGAAAATAAACAATTTTTGTCTCTTGCAATTTTTCTGTAAAATTGATAGTATTTGAGTAAAAAGTTATTGAAGGCCAATTTTCGACAATTTTTAGTAATTAATATTTTGTTAATTATTATGAAAATTGCAAAATGATAGAGGACTTTTCGACTCAGTTTAATCTGCTCTATCTGCCCATGAAATATTTGACAATTATTTTAGGATGTCCTGTATATGTAAAGTATAATTTGAATTTAAATAAAAAATAATACTATAATGGCTCAATAATAATAAATAAACATTAATAACAATAAGGGCTACAAGCCAGATTTCAATATATGTTTAATATATATTTAAATGTTAAATAGACGTTTCGACCTTATCATCTCAGGTTATTTTCAGTATATACACTGACGATAAGGTCAAAATGTCTGTTTAAAATTTAAATACATATTTTGAAATCTGGCTCATAGTCCTTAGTGTAGTTAATGTTTATAAATTTAAATTGTTGAATGTTCTAATATTTCAATTGTCTTTATTTTATTCGTACTTGAACGAACTTGAATATATCATAATTTATATACCCAATCTGCAGGTGCAAAATTGACAGCTTCTGCAAAATTGTAACCCTGATTAAAGCCGGCGTGGTATGCTCTCGGAAATGTCACGACAAATTCACCTGCATGTTGATCTGTTCTAAATACTGGTACTCCTGTTAAACAATTACAAAATTATATCAATTATAAACTTAGAAAATGCAGTTGCGCACGTTAGATAAATATCAAACAGTATAAATTAGAAATAAATCTTAAATATTTTAATCCTGTCTTTTT
>NW_017304417.1:980373-983003 GCF_001594115.1 Trachymyrmex septentrionalis | reverse complement strand
TTTTAGTAAAAAAAAAAAAAAAAAAAAAAAAAAAAAAAAAAAAAAACAACACATTCTTATTTTATTTTATTACAATTTTAATTACATGTAGAAATCTTATACCTTCACTTGTCAATATGTTTGGATTCATGATAGTAACAAGTTGATGCAACAGATCGGGCTGGCTATGAAACAGCTCCGGAGCGGCGGACTTCATGGATTGTTCGAAGCGTTCTGCCTGAGAACCCGGTACTCCATACCATGTCTTTGGTTCGCCCCAATGTAGATAATTAATAGAATAGCTCCAATGATCTTCATTGTGCCAACAGAATGTTGCGAAGCACATGCCGACATACATCCAAGGAACTTTCATGCCACTAATGTCAGCATTGATGTGACCCAGTACGCTTCCATGTAGAACTGGCAAATTATTCAAATTCCACGAAGATTCAGCATACTCTTGATCACAAGTGAATAAATTAACGCTGGTTTTGGTTGGAAATCCGGATCCATGATCCATCGTATGCAAATCGGCACCATATTCTACAGTCACGTCTTCATCAATGGACGAGACTATTCGCCAAAACTCCTTTTCCACTAGTGATGTTGGAACCATCTACAAAAAAAAAATTATTAAATGTATAGTGAAGATAAAAAAATATATACATATATATGTTTCTCTCATAACGGCCAGCAATAACTTACATGCACAGGCATATTAAAGTAGTCGCTCTTGAATTGATCGGCCATTTCTCCGAACTGCTGTAGCGTGTATTCTCTCTGCGCTTGTTCGAAACCAAATGCTTCCATTGGCTTCGAGACCTCTTCGGCAACGCACTTGGGACATCGCCAGTCTCCCTTTGGTATTTCCGTCAATGGTGGCATAAGGCAAAACGTATGATAGCTGTCATCACATCCGTCACATAATAACATATTTTCTTCATTGTCGCCTCTCCCGCAATTGTGACAAATATATTTTGCCAACTAAATGAGAATAAAAGGAAAGATGAAATTAGTTATTTAATTATGTTTTTTTTCATTGTAAAATATTGTAGTATAGGAGTAAAGGAGAGGACCCTAATTGTACACTTACAGGATCAAAGTCGTAAACGAGTTTCAAGCCACGCGTTTTATTAGATTTTTTTCCCTCTTTGGTATTAAAACCGGCCATTTTCGGGCCTGGTCCGTAAAATTGTAACTTTTTAAGTTCTTTGCTTTTATCCAAATCGCAACTGAAATATCTGCTCTTAATCTTGTCCTTGCACTCATTGTCCGAATCGCATTCCTCCTTGCAATCTTCCTGTTTAATCGATACATCTTGCTTCTCTTCTTGCCCGGAAAATCGCTTAGACCGTCGCGAGAATTTTTCATTCGGTGGTTTAATTTGCTGCCGAGATATTATGCCATGTGGCTTATAATCACGATCTTTCTTCTCATTAACGTCCGAGTCCGGTTCAATTTTCTATAACAAAAGGGTAGTCTATAGTTAACTACAAACAATAATTGCATAATTTATATATATATATATATATATATATATATATATACTAGGTCAAACAAATTACAAATAATTAATTTTAGAATTTCAAAATTAGCGTAATGAATAATTTCTTGCAGACCAAAACTTGACCTACAATATCTGACAATATCTTTCCTTGCTTAAAAACGTCAAAGGGATATAAAATTCTCTCATAGTGATTCTTCAATATGCTGCCTACACTTCGTCCAGATGGATAACCCAGTTTATTGGCAATTTTTGCCCATCTTCTTTCCTTAGTCACAGTTTCGATACCGCCTATAAATAACACGTAGAAATGAAATGTATAAAGTGCGGAAAAAATAAAATATGTATAAATAAAACTTACCTTCGTCTGTGACTATTTTGTGTAAGGAATACAAGTCCAGAGCCTTACGTTCCACAAGCGGAATTTTCAAGGAGGAACCTTGAAGCTCCCAAAACTTTGCAATTTGATCTAAAAAATTAAGCTTTATCCTGGTTTTGGCTTCTAATTCATTTAACCTTTGTATTCTCGGAACAAATTTGAACTTGTCTACGTCCACGGCAAATGGTGGCTGCCAGTTCTGTAACAAGCCATATAATATTTTATAGATATCTCAAAGAAATTTGGTTTAACAATTTTATATTGACGAGGATAAAGGAAAAAAATTCTCGGTTTTGTCCTTTTCTCGTTCCTTTCTCTTACATTTCTATATATAAAGTTCAAGTTCTGAAAAGTATTCTCGATTTCAGTCGATGGATGGTTATATACGTTCTTCACATCGACAATGGATATTACTTATTCAAGGAGTTGAAGATCCGGTACTACTTCGGGTCGTAACTAAAGGCGCAGCTAGTATACGTGGCCCTTTGCTGTAATATAACTAACGTTCGATAGCGACGATAAGAAGATAATTAAGTTTTCAACAAACTTTGCCTCCTTAGATACATACAGTATACACTTTCAGATTAAATTTGGAATGAAAATGTCAGTGTGTAGATTTTATCTTTCATTGGAATCTGATAAACTCTAGCCACGTATTTTACCAGTATGAATGTAATATTATATTATGATATAAAATGATTCGCAGGAAATCTCTAATTAAATACACACATCCACACACACACACACACACACACACACACACACACA
>NW_017304417.1:979317-980273 GCF_001594115.1 Trachymyrmex septentrionalis | reverse complement strand
CACACACACACACACACACACACACACACACACACACACACACACACACACACAGAAAATATTTTATCTATAAAATGGCAATCACATTGTTATTTGTATTTTATCTACAACGAACTTGAAATTTTTCATATGGATCAGTGCAGCAAAATCTAAATTTTTTCCTATTGAGATATTTATATGATTAATCAATATCTCATAACAATCGTGTCTCTAAATATACATCTATATATTCTATATATAAACTCTCCCATGTGTAAATTATGTTCTAAAATAATTAACATAATCAATAAACGCTTTGAAAGTTTGCTTATGTGATGAGCACGAAGATTATTTGATTTAAAAAAACGCAAAAAAATGAGGTACACACAAATCTCGTGCGTGTAATATGTAGCTCTAATTAATGGACACATTTTTATAAATTTCATAAATTTTTTTTATTCTATCTCAAATAGATTTATACTGCATTGTTTATAAAAAGATTAGATTCAACAAATTATATTATTTTAATAGAGCAAATGAATTGTATTAAAGTGTTACGAGGACTCAAATACTTGAACAGAGTTGGAAAGGAAAAAAAGTCGATCTGAGAAGAATTTCCAATTAGATAATATTAATATGCGGTTCCCTCCAGCAAACGTTGTACGCGCGGCGATATTTTAATACAGCAACAAAGTATAATCGAAATAATTTCATTTTATTTAACGCCATGTTGAAATGCTAGTAATCGTAAAGTCCATTAATCAAGCAATCGTTTTACGAGCGTCCAACGCCCGTGTGTAACGTCGCGCACTTCCTACGGCACAACTTCCGTAATGGCGGCAGGCTCTCGGGAAAATATCAGCTCTCTAGAAAGTATTAAAGGTCTTCTCATGGAGTGTATCACTGTGCTCTTCTGTCGTGCGCAATACCGGAGCAAGTTGATTTTAACAAAAATTAGAGAGAGAGAGAGAGAGAGA
>NW_017304417.1:976329-979223 GCF_001594115.1 Trachymyrmex septentrionalis | reverse complement strand
AGAGAGAGAGAGAGAGAGAGAGAGAGAGAGCAGAATTCCGACGGGCATATTTATCGTGATACGTAGACAAATTTATATATTACGATTCTTTCTGTTTGGAAAAGATGGCGATTTAACGAATTATAATAACCCGGAAGCAAATGAAATGTGGGCAAATACCCGGATAAATGTAAAAGAAATCTGGAATTATATACAGTTAAAGTTTTGTACACTCAATTATATTAGATGAACGGGAAAAATAATTATATATTTGTTAAATCTATTCTTACAATGCACAAACATCAGGATACACGGAGGTATTTCGAGGTATATCAAGTGCACATTATGTATATGTATTTTAGATACGACGCGGTCACCCCGAAAGCCTCGCGCCCAACTCTGACGTGACGCCATAAATATCATTCTTTTATTGATTCTCTTTGGAAGAATTCGCGAATGACAAGATTTTGGATAAATCTACGCTTCACTACAGCCTTATCGGATTTTCAACGATCGCGCTTTGAAAATTTCGAAGCAAATCGAAGGTAAACTTGCTGCAGCAGCAGTTTACTGTGTTGCTCGTTATTTCTGATTCATTTTTGTAAAACGTCGAGAGTACATCGATTCCATGTACATTCCATGTGCTTCTCTCGAGCGACATTTGTGATCGGAATATTTGAAAATTCATTTTAAAGGGATTAAAAAAAATCACAGCTTTGTCACGGGATGAAATAAAAGTCGAAAAAGTGCATAAAATAAAAAAAAATTAAATACAAGATTGATGAATTCTACTGTATTTGCTTGTCTAGTTTTTATCAATATAGAACGCTATTACTGATAAAGATTACTCGAAAATTAGCTGATATTGCGCACTGTCTTTGACAAATTTCCACATCACATTTTTTCCACATTACACTTTTTCACGTAAGTTCCAGGTAAGTATTAGAACCAATAAACAAAACAGGTCCGAGCTTTCCTTCCGATATGATACGTTGAAAATGATTAGATGAAAAACAACGCGTATTGTATCGTAAATTATGCATCACTATCACTCGTAAATTGATCGCGTATCGGGGAACAAAACGTTATAGAGAGATTGCTTGTAGAATAAATTTCTTTTAGCAGTATAGCGGTAAGTGATAAAGAAGGGGGAGGGAAGAGGAAAGAGAATAAACAATCAGCTACAGCCGGACCAATTATTAGGTATCGATTAGCCGGCGTAGGTAAAAATCAATAATTACTTGAGAGTTTGCGGCGCGCCTTGACGCTTTTGACGGGCTTATACCTGTCCGAAGAGAATGACGCGAACATAATCGCAAACACGTTATCGTTTCACCTTCGCACGGTAATATTTTCTCTTGAGAATTGGTCGCGATCTCTACGGTTATTAGAGATTACCATTATTTCGATGCGCTGAAAATTCGTGACGCGACGCAGTGCAGTCGGAAGGCGAGATCTCGCGCGCGCGGATGAGTAAAACTATTTCTCTCTATTTCTCTCAGGAGAGAAAAATACATTTTAGGAAGGAGAAAACGCAAAAACATGAAATTTTAGCTTTCAAGTCTGTAAGTCGCGATACGATCGCTACTCTCATAAGTGATTCAGCAACTGTCATTAGATAAATGACAGTGAATGATATATCGCGAAAAATCGCGTCGATGACATTTCTACATTTTTCATGCATCCGGTTTAGCATCGATTTACGCGAGCCGAAAAACATTCTTCGCGAATCTGTCCCAACATTCGCTCCGCCTACGCTTTCAGGAAGAAAAGTCAGTGATTTCCGGCGTCATTGGAGTTTTTCCTCTTTATATGCGGAAACAAGATGGTGGCGTAAATCGTTTCTAATGGTGGCATAAACCAACGACGTGCGATGAACGAATGACGAAGCCGTGCACTCGTGAAACGACCAAACGACCGAGCGACGCTCGCAGGTGGGAAGATCGCGAAAGGTTTCGCGTTGGCAAATAGAACCGAATAATACGGGAGAGCCCTGCTATGGTCGAGAGAGCTCGCCGAGTGAAAGGTGACGATAGCGCGGAAAAAAATTATGTCATGCAGCGGTCTGCAACGAGAGGCAGTGATGGGATTCCCTTGGAACACAGGAACACGCTCTTGATGAGGGCTCTACAATTTTGCCGAGGTCCGGTGATTTTCGAGACGCACCCGACGCACCCGAACGAGACATCGGAGGGTGTGAAAGCGACGACTTGCGCGAGAATAACGGGATCGCGTCGACGTTCGCGAAACGTTCTCTGCCCGATGGAATCGAAACGAATCTTGCGATTATCCTTTTTTTCCCCCGATTTTCCCGACAAGGTGACCATCGTGTCCTCTATTGTCTCGGCCATTTTACATGGCGGTCGTCGCACCGATCGCAGTTATCACAATTTCACGTGAACCGATCACGAGACTGATCTGAATTCGTATCGATGTTCCCATTATTGTTTTACTGCACAGCGTCATCGTCATCGCGACGTCATTGGTCATTTTCGAAAAGTTATCGTCGAACGGAAGAAAAAGTTCTTCTCTCTCACTTTGTTTTATCTCTGGCGTCTCTATTCTCTTTGCCAGTTTTTCTTTTCCCTTCTCGCAGTTTTGCGAGTTTTCGTTGTTACATGTCACTAACGGAGGAAACATGGAGACCCTGTGGAAAAAACGGCGTACGAATTTACGGAATCGCGTGTAGTGCGCGAGAAAGATTCGTACCATTGGACCTTCTTTCTCGTTCACGTCGCCGTCGAGAGAGAAGGAGAGAGAAGGAGAGAGAATGAGAGAGAGATGGTATTTAAAAAACGCATCGCAGTATCCAAAAAACGAGGTCGCACACTCTTCACTCGAGGATATGTGCCCTTTCTTTTGGGCTGCATGAGAAACGAAAGCGGAAGGATTTCTGTCGATATCGACATCGACGT
>NW_017304417.1:974099-976229 GCF_001594115.1 Trachymyrmex septentrionalis | reverse complement strand
AAAGCGGAAGGATTTCTGTCGACATCGACATCGACGTCGACGTCGACGACGTCGACGACGACGACGACGACGACGACGACGACAATGTCGATGATGACACGGAGGGCAATGTTTCAAAGAGATGACGCGCATAGGATTCGCTGCCATGTGTCCGCTAGCTGGTCGAGTTGTGCTACTCACGGGTGGCGGTTTAATCTTGCAGATGCCGGACCTCTCGGCGATCGGTCGTATCTTGGCGATGTAGGCGAGGGGATCGTGGAACTCCTCGTTGGTCGGCTCGAACACCGGTGCTTCCGGCGGCACCGTAAACTCAAAGTCGGTCTCGGTGCGCTCGCAAGCCATATCTTGGGCGCAGCGTGCTTGATTTCCATTCCCACAGGGACGATTCTCAAGGCTTCTCGAGCCCATGATTCGGATTTCGGAGGCACGGTACTTGCGGGGTACTTCCGACGCGTCACGCGTTGGCTAGCATGCACGCACTTCAAATTCGAGCGAAAGCCTCGGCGCCAGGCACCACGAGTAGGACGTCGTCTCACGTCGCTACTCGACCCGGATTAGTCGCGCAAGCACATTGCCACGAGTTCCCGGATCGATCATGTTCCTCGACGTCGGTGCTTCTAACGTTGTTGCTGTTGCTGTTGCTGTTGCTGCTGCTGCTGTTGCTGCTGCTGCTGCTGCTACTGCTTGACAATAAACGACGCGGCGCGAATCACGCGGATGCAACATCGACGTTACGTGAAGCCTCACACGACACACACGACTCACCGCTCACCGCGACTGCTGATTACCTCCTCTCCTCAGTCCTCTACTCCTAGTCCTCTTCGTGTTGCGCTCACGCTCACGCTCACATCGCTCATCCCTTCTCTGCTCCGCTACGCAGCCTGACCTGTCGCACTCGTACAGCGTACTTGAGCAACGACTCGACGACTGCGCCATCGGCGGACGAATAGTGGACGAGTCATAAGATCCGTTTCGTCGTCGATTCCACAGATTTGTCCGTTTTTGTGTGGCAATTGTGGCCGATCGCAGAGATGCCACATTGCAGACGAGCCACACGTTAGAGAATCGAGTAGGGGGAACGCGCATACTCCAGTATACTCCTGCATATTCCACGCCACGGAAAGATCAGAGAAGGCACCTGCGTAGCTGCATTACCAGCGTTGCGCCGTCGCGTATCCCCCTCCACCCTCCACACGTCATAAACCATCTTACTACTGCCGTTTCTCGGGGCTCCGCATAATAAAAGGAACAGGGAAATACAGAGAATAAGAATTTCAACCTATTATAGAAATCGTGTGGAACACAGTTTCCTGTTCCTTTTATTGTGCGGAGCCCCCCTTTCTCACTGCACCGGATTATATTCAAATTTGCCTTCTCGTTTTTTTTTTACTAAACTTTATACGTATATCTGTTTCATTTTTAATAATATAACGAGTGCATATACACTAGTCGAGCTAGAAAGAACAGACCTCAGTACACAATCTCGCTGAGCGTCACGTGACCCCGGGATCTTGCGCGGATCACGGACTATGCGGGCGGCGGGGTGGCGGTGCACATCAGAGGGTCGATTCTGTATCTTGAAACAAGGTGAAAATTACAAAAGTGAGCAAATTTACTAGGTGTTGACCAATGGAATTATCAGTATTCTAGTAAATTCGCTCACTTTTGTAATTTTCACCTCGTTTCGAGATACAGAATCGATCTTCAGAAGAAGGTTCGTGATTCGTGATGCGTTATTTTTCGCTTCGCGACAATGATTACGTAAAGCCGATTCCAGTTTGTTGCGACAGCCAATCTGAAGCTTGCATTTTGAAATCAACGCTTCATACTGGCTGTTGCAACAACTTGCGATCGGCTTGCAACTAATGTAGAATCGGCTTAATATATCGTACGAAGGCTGTGCGCTCACGGGGAAAAATGTCCCGCTAGATAATCAACTGTTTTACGCATGCGCAGCATCGATCAGCGTCAATGTATATCAGATTGACGAGAGAGAAAGAGACGTAAGTCACAGGTCGTAGATTTTATATTTTCGTCAACGGTGCGACGAAAATGCGTCCAAATACATGCCATTGTCATATACCCACTCCACGGTCAGTACCGTATGATGCGTTTTTTTTGTAACCGTAA
>NW_017304417.1:972774-973999 GCF_001594115.1 Trachymyrmex septentrionalis | reverse complement strand
TATATATATATAAAATAGCTATTAAATTTGCTTTTCTGAAATCGCAGCAAACTTCATCGATATTATCTACGCATTAATTATGTCAACTTATCCAATGAGAAATAAAACTGCATAAGAAGGGAGCACAACGACCTTGATCTTGTTGATATGTTGTCATCCTTGTCAAGGTCAAGATCGTCGGCGGATGCTCCCCTTTTCTGCAATTTTACCGAAACAAGAAAGTATTTCCTAGGGACAGATTGCTCTAGCTAGTGTTTTTAAATTATTAGATCTATTTTCTGTTCCTGCACTAGAACTCTCTCGCTTTCGACAAATGTTAAACATGTATCTATCTCACTTTAAAGCCGGAATCCATAGTCCTTCTTAAGTCCTTCTTAGTCTTTCTAGTTCTTAATCTCAAGATGATCTCGAGCAATGTCTTAAGATGCTAATACGGTTGGTCTGATTGGTTCATGACATCTCAAGTATTTTGCCCTAAATTCCAAAAGTGTACATACATTGGCTGCGTTTAGCAGACTCAACAGTGAGCGCTCGCTGTTATTGATGTATTCTTCCAGATTTAAAATGCTGATTGGATGATCTAAAAGACTATACCAATAACAGTGAGCGCTTACTCAACTGTTGAGTTTGCTGAACGCAGTCATAGAGAGCGTTTATATTGACCGTATGTCGTATGTCGTATGTCGTAATCTGTAAGAATTGACTAATTACAGTCAAATATTCTCCTTTCATTCGGCGGTAAGAAGGGAATATTCGAAGGTGATTGGTCAATTTCTTACGGCTTAAGGCTTAAAACATCTATTGTAGATCCGGACTTATTTTTTTGCGTTGTGTCCGGGCTTAAAACTAGAAACACATTGCAATAGAAACAGGAAATAACAAATTTCAACCTATTAGAAACTGTGTATACTAGAATGGACTCACTTTTTGATAGGTTGAAATCTCTTATTTCCTGTTTTTATAAGACTGGCGTCCCATGACGCGAAAATTTACAGCGTAATCAATTACAACTTTGCAGTCATTACTGTTTTCTTTTCTGCGATTGTGATTGGTCTCGCTGTTCCGTTCCGCTAAATTTCCGCTCATTGGACGTCGACCTCAGGTCTGTTTTTTATTGCTGCACTTTGAATCGGTACAATAAGTTGAAGTGAAACAAATGTATATTTGCACTGTGTGTACCAGTTCAGAAAGTGCAGCAATAAAAAACAGACCTATTATCTGTGCT
>NW_017304417.1:970193-972674 GCF_001594115.1 Trachymyrmex septentrionalis | reverse complement strand
TATATATATATAGAATCTTTCCTTTCCTCTTATTCTATGGAAAAGAATATTTTCGATTGGTTTGATTTCTTTATGCACTATGCATTATGCATTATGCAAGAGTCTGTGCGGCCATTAGTTTAGCCACAGAAAACAGCTAGACTCTGTATCAAATGTGCAATAGTACCAGCAGTATAATACAATACCCTGTTTAACCATCAGATGGCACATCTTACAAAAGTGTGCTGTGGAGTGTGGGGAAAATCGCTCATAAAGGTATCACGGCGATTGAGAGACTAGAGACACATCTCTCTTCTTCTCTTGCGTATTGCTGTGAGTATAAGAAAGTTATATAATTATTTTATGTTTTTGACATTGTGTTTTGTGTTTTATTAAAACTCTCGAAATATAAATTTGGAATATTGAAAGACATTTCGAAGAATATTTGTTACAATTATATGAAATTGGTTATGTTCATTAAGTATGTGTTAAAGTTATAACAAGTATGTATTTTCTAGACTTTAGTCAACATGGGGAAACAGTTTGGAAACCTTTACAAAATTCATGGCATTGTCTATTTTCGTCTAAGCCCATACGAGCAAAAAGCCTTCAAAGGATTTATATCCGAAGGTGTACCAAATCTAATTCGTCGCTTCCAAGGCAGTGTATTTAAGGTTGCACCTTGTAAGTATATTTAGTATAATTACATATTTAATGAATCATTTATTTTATAATTTAATATTTTAAATTATTCTTTTTGTTACAGTTTTCATGTGTTCCTATTTGCTCGTGAATTGGGCGAACGAAAAGAATCATGCTCTTTCTCGCAAAAATCCCAAGGATTACGAAAATGATACATAAATATATATATGTATACATATATAGGTGAATTTCCAGTTAATGACACTTAGTTTTTATTTGAAAATATCAATTAATATTACCTTTAATTCTGAAATAAAAGAATTAATAATATTGTATCGAAAGTAATATATGTATATGGAAATATTTGGGAGTTCTTCATAAATTTGTTGCTTTCCTCTTTTGTGGGTAAAGTAATTGAATGCGAGTCGATTATATTTGTACATCTGTTTTTCAGTAAATTTAATTGTCTGTACAAATATATATTTTTTTCAATTTTACTTTTCTTTATTTGTATTTATTCTTTTTAATTGTGTGACAATTTAAAAAATGTGTTTGACTCTTATTTTGCTTTTTATTTATTGTTATTTATTTTACAAATATGTATGTTTTTGCTTCTCCAATTGCAATTATTTGTAGAAAAATGAAAATATATCTGTACCACTGCCAGTTAGACGAATAATCAAATATGGATAATTAGATACTGTAACAAAATCTTGTTACAATTTTAGATTTTCAAACTTATTTTAATATTTCTTAAATTTTAAATTAAGATAATTTTCTGAGATCAACGTTGAATCACTAAACTCTCCTTAGGCCCAGAATATAATAAATGCCATTTTCCTCAAAGTGATAATGACTTGGTTACACTTACGCTATAATTTGTTATTGATTGAACAAATAATTAAAAGATTTGTTGTTACGGATCTGTTATGTACGCGCGACGTTGTTAAATTGACCGCCATTTAGCCAATCCGGTCAATTAAACTGCATTCTCAACAGGTGTTTCCTTTTCCTCAAATTACACATTCTTTATAGTCTCCCTTTATAACAGGTAGTTCTATTGGTTCAAGATACCGGTCTTCGGATTTCTTCGACTTTCATGGCGCATACGGTGCAACTTGACTGTAGTGCCTCGTGCTACGACTAACGTGCCATGATTAACGTGCAAATCGATATACCTGTTATTCGATTAAATACACCCGTTTATTCATGTTATTCCATTATCATAAAAAAAAGAAAAAAAAGAAAAAGAAAAAACCGAAATAAATATTGAAGAGATGAAAACGTAGCAGGCTTGTAATATACGAGAAATAGATCGTGCAGTATTCGAGTCGTACGATCCTGAAGCATCGTGGCGAAGATTGCCGATTTGAACGAGTCCGACCGCCATGTCGGTCTCCGTAAACGTTGAACGTTGAACCAATGGCACGTCGCGTTACCTGCGGCGCACCTGGAGCGGTTGGAGCGGCTGGAGCAGGTGAGTGAGTGAGTGAGCGAGCGAGCGACGGTGCGTCGATCAGGGATTACGATCGGTCATCGGATTAGTCGCCGGAGTATTCGCGGTCGAGCATGTTCGGGACGTAGCTCCGCTGCTAGTTTTCTGTCGCCTCGGGATCGAGTGCCTCCCTCTCCCCGGCCCTCTACCTGTTTCCGTTTCTCAACGTGTACGTGCGCGTGCCGCGTGCAGTGCGTCGTGAAAAATTTGTAAATAAGGTAAGCGATCCCGTTTCGAGCGCGCTCGCTAAGCTCGCGATCATGCGTCTTCTCTCATCTATTTTCTTCTCTTCGACGCGAATCCCACGATGCTCAGGGAATTACACGAGACGAGATCAGTCGCCGTCGTAACAGCACCGTTGTATT
>NW_017304417.1:968266-970093 GCF_001594115.1 Trachymyrmex septentrionalis | reverse complement strand
CCACGATGCTCAGGGAATTACACGAGACGAGATCAGTCGCCGTCGTAAGTCGTAACAGCACCGTTGTATCTTGCAACGCCGCAAATCGTCCGGTCGCGCACACCTGTTGCCGTCTTCCGTAGCGTAGGTACACATCAGGTATATGGCTGCGTTGCGTTGCGTTGCGTTGCGTTGCGTTGCGTTGCGTTGCAGTGCGTTGCGTCGCGTTGCATCGCGTTGCGTGCCGTGCCGTGCCTACTTCTGATTACTCCTGATTTGCGTCGCAGCTCACGTCGCCTGCGGCCGACGAGAGTCGAGACTGTCGAGAGGACGACGCACGGCAGATAAAAATCCTATTATCCTACCGTTGCCCGTTGCGTTGTGGCGTATGTATCAACGCCATCAACTCGGAAGTTGGACGTGCCATACTCTCGCTCCTTTTGACGTACTGCATTTTCATCACTCCAAATCACACGCTCGTGAAATTCGTAGCACTCGAATACTCGCTACGCAATGGGAGGGGTACGCCAACGAAATCCAAGGGTCACATGTCCGAATTGTGTCATCGCCACGAAATATCACAGCGGGACGTGTATAAACGAAACCGAGTGAGGAAGGACACCAAATAACTGAATTTAACAAACGCTCTTGGCATGCCGGCTTTGCCTTTTCATTTTGAATTCATTGATGCGGAATTTCTAGCACACCGGATATGTAATTATTGAAGAAATAAAGAATAGAAAACCTCTCGATATTTATCCCGTTAGTGCGGCATGTTCAAACTCGCTAATCTGACGTTAAATTGTAATAGCACAAACAAAGCTAAAAATGACGAGAGAATTCGTTGGCTTTAAATTGCTTTTTAATTCGAAATTATTGATTAAAATTTTAGTTTCAGAGAGAAGAAATTTGTATTGGTGTAGATTGTAGAACGTAGGGTAGAAATATATAAAAAAAACTGAAGACGACGAGACTAGAAGCTAATTCGATTTGCCTCGATACTATTGTATGAATCATAAATGTGAATCATACGACTTGTTCCACATACTTGAACATATCTAATATTTCTCTTCAGTTTTATAACATTTCGGAAAAATAATTTAAAGATTATCTGTAGGAACGAGATCGGTAATTCTATTTGAATGATAAAACTGCAGGAGAATATAATCGATACGTTTCTCCGGTGACATTAAAACGAAGGAAAGAAGCCGCTTGTATGAGGCGCAGTTAACTAATTAAAGATTAAAGAATGCTATTTAAGATTGAAGTTCCTAATTGGACGATACGGGATCTCGATTGTCGGATAATTCATTGTATCCAGATCACGTCTTGATTTCTCGCGAATCTCTCTATCTCCATTAAAATATTGAAAGGAACATGTATATCGCCTGCATTTGTACATATAACAGTTAAAACCATATTGTATAATTTCTATTAGTTTCTATTATCGGTAGAAGCTTGGCTGTAAAAAACCAAAAAAAAAATCGACAATTGAAATAGTTATTACAATTGTAAAACTTTCAAAAATTGTAAAATAGTAATTTTCATTAATGCAAACGAAACTTCTGTGCAAAAATTATACTCTTTTTTTTTTAACGAGCAAGTACCCTTCAATCTCAAGAATCAATCGTAAAGATTATTCTTTTGTAAATGGCACGAACGTAACAGGGACAATAATGACATACGCTATTTATATCAGACGCGCGCGGTCACTATAATAATTGCGATTAATAATTGTCGATAAGCCAATTCTTATCGGGCTATCATTATCATGATCTGATGATTCACCGATTGCCGACCTTTAATCATCCTCATTTTAGTCTATCTCGCGATTGTAAAACGCGCAAT
>NW_017304417.1:966563-968166 GCF_001594115.1 Trachymyrmex septentrionalis | reverse complement strand
CCCCCCCCCCCTCCCCTTATCCGCGATAACCCGTAAGCTTTTAATCAAATTCGAATATCGCCGTTTCAGAACTCGAATGTATGTATTATCTATAAATAACAGTTATATATACGAGTAATAGCTAACTACGTGTAGAATACAGCTCGATAGTACGGTCTTAATTTAATTCTACGGTATGGAATGTCCATTTCATAAAGATAAGTTACATATAGTAATTACACGTTCAAACATCTCTCCCGTCCATTGTACGTGGTATAGCCCTTTCTTTTTGTCACAGCCTTCCTTTCTTTATTTTTTACATTTTTTTAAAAATGTACAACATAAATCGTGTAAAGTGCTCTTCTCAAAAGACAGTCATTGTCATCGTTTGTCAAGACGCAATCACGTCACAGCATCTCGTAAAGAGAGATTTCGCAGGATCCGTAGCTCGGAGCCACAGTCACACGACGAGAATCGTACGTAATGTCGGCGCACTTTTCATTCAGCAGGTTTAAGTCCACGACGGGGACGTGCGTCTCGCAAGGCGAGAAGAGCAATAAACATCATGCAAGTTCTCCGTTAGGTCTCGGCTCCCCGCCCGTGACATTTACGAGCTGCATTCCTACCGCGGCACGACTGTATTGTTCGTCTTTAATCGGTAATAGTGCGCATAATCGTTCTCGAGTCTTCTCTCGCGAAGCTCTTATCTCGGAGAGACGCGAAAACGTACGTCATATTATCTAGCGGAGATCGCGCGAATGCGTTGTTTGCGTTTGGTTCATCACGCGCGACATCGTCGTCGTCGACGAGATCAGAGAAAAATCTCTCAAAAGGCCAAGGAAGATAAATTTCAACCTCTGTGTCATGTTGGGAGAAAATACGCCGGCCGGCCGGCGCGGCGTACAGCGATTTGGATCGGACTTATCCAAGTTGCCTGTAGCATCCCACTGTCGAACGACACCTGTAATTCACGCCTACGAAATGCCTACGTAATCACCCACGTGAGATTAATGATGTCGTGATCACGAATGCTTATTATTGACTATAACGCATGGATGATCAATTCTTGTTCTTTCGAACGCTGTCAATGTAGGATTTACGGAGTTTCAACTGTTATTGTCATATCTTGAATTTATATCGCTGATAAATGGTACAGCTAGTACAATATTTCAATATTCCTTTCGACGAAAAAAAAACAAAAAAAAATTTAGTCATTTTATTCATGTCTTATAGAATATCATTTTTCTGATATTCTAACAGAAAATTCGAATGGTCATACCATTCTTTTGTTGATATTATTTTACTTAATTAAATGTGTGAAATTGTCACGTAAAGTAGTTTCCAAACATTCTTGTCTTTATTTCGCGTGTATTTGCCTTTAACGTCGCCCTGGTTTCTCACTCTGGCATACGTATGGAAAATGTAGTTTCACGTAGCAGTAGTTTGTTGACCTCCTAGTACATCTGTGATTCCGTGACACACATTAAGAATATTTATCAATTTCCATTGGTGTAATTTTTTATTATTTCTTCGGATATCGAAAAATCTTCACATTTTTTTAGATTCTTTATAGGCATTTTTACATCTACAATTAGTATAATAAATGTAACAAATATGTACGGTA
>NW_017304417.1:963397-966463 GCF_001594115.1 Trachymyrmex septentrionalis | reverse complement strand
TTTTTTAGATTCTTTATAGGCATTTTTACATCTACAATTAGTATAATATTATAAATGTAACAAATATGTACGTGTATACGTATAAATATATATCTTTGCAAATTTCGATAATTTCATTACGTTTCGCTTAGCACATTATATAAATTACTTAGCAAACATGTTCGTACATGTTAGAATGTAATTATTTATCTTCCGATTAATGTCTAGTTGAGTTAAGTCAATTTTTTAAACAACGCTAAAATCTCTAAGTACCTACAGCATTCGATACAATCAATGCATTCCTTGTGGAATTGTTGGTCAAATTGTAAAATTTTTATGTTTGTGCGGCGACATAATTGCGAGAGAGAGAGAGAGAGAGAGAGAGGAGATACCGCAAATACGAGTTGCACTTGCCATTGTGAAAATCGCTTCAAATGCTTTTTATAATCTCGCTGACTTTTCTTCGCCATCTTTTTTTCCGCCTGCGGACTCTGCTGCTATCTCGAAAACATCGTTACATGCATTCGTCATGTGGAATACGGGCGCATTCCACATGAGCATATTTCCGAAGGATTATTTATGCTCGTGAACGAGTGATCCTTTTCATGTTGATGTGATGACATCACTTCTTTATTTTCTAGGTAAAATTACTAGGCTCTTCTTTATTTTTCTAGATAAAGTAACTGGAGAGTCATATCGAACTGCCAGAGATTTCTACTACGAGTTCATTAAACTCCGGCTCGCACTTTTCTGTAATTAAGCTCGATGAAAATTTACGTAAAATGTACAATTAAAATTAATACTTTAATCTTGGGATATACATCTACACACACACACACACACACACACACACACACACACACACACACACACACACACACACACACACATTGTAATTATTTCGAGTAATCTCAAATCGATGAGATTAAACGTACCATGCCGTACAAATTCAATTCGTTCGACAAACAGATGATCGAGCGCAAGAATGGAATTGATCCTTAGCGATTAATCAGCGAGCCGAGCAGTCGAGTGAAAAGTTTAGTTGCGCTGCGATTCGATCCATTCACTACAAAACTCGTTCGCAACCAGACGCGAACAGATCGCCATACGTATGCGAGGTGTATATTGGTAACTTTCTTTCTACTTTTTCATCGCTCGTACAGTCGCTCATGTCCGTGATGTATTTACTTTCAACGTGTACCTCACCGGCACAGCCAGCGTGCTAATCTTACGCATGTATGAGAGTGGAACGCGGCTAAAGTTTCATTTAGTTCCGTGTGAAAATCTCTTTTACGCAAGGTCATTCTTCCACCAAGTCGACATGACTTTATCAAAAGATACATATTATATTAATTTTTTTTTTTTTTTTTTTTTTTTTTTCGAAGGAAAACAGAGTTAAACTCCTAGAATGTTGAACACATGTTTAATCAAATGTAAATTAACGATAATCGATTATAATGAAATCTTGGGATAATATATCGTCTTGTTTTTGCAAGTGATTGCAATTGATTGTGTATGAATTGTACCAATGAAAATTTTCCACGCTTTCTATATGATTTGCATGCGCATCCCACATGCGTCCTATATGTAAAGTTAACATATCTCGATGAACATCATTAAGTAATAATAATTGCGGAACATTGAAGGAGAGGATGGCATAATATTCACACACATTGCTTTCTATTTATACGCAGTAGCATTCGCAGTAGTAACTGTGTTAAAGAATGATAATTATATGTATTTAGAAAAGTGTATATATACGAGTTTCCGCACATCTAACGAAATGCTATCAAGAGTTATCAAGGTGACTTATCAATGATGACATAAAAATCAAAGAGAATTCGATTCTCTTTGATAAAAATCATAAATATTCATCAACGATATATCGACGTTGATGGAGTGCTGCGACAACATGCGATATTTGTCGCGTGTTGTCGCGTGAACAGTTACAGCTGCATGTACTGGTGTTAATGCAGTCTTTTCCACGTTTTCTGAGATTTGCATACATGCCTACTGGCCTGTAAAATCGCCGCACGGCCATGTCCCAGTAATATACAAAAAAATAAAGATTACCAGTGCGATAATATTACTCGATTGTAGCACGGGAGTTCCAGCTGCGCATAAATGAAATCGCTGCAGGACACATTGACGTAAAGGAAAGGTTGGAACGCAACGCGGATTAAAAATCAAGATGTTGTAATTTCGGCGAGATTGATTTTTTTAATAATTATGCAGGTATGTTGAAAAAAATGGACTTTACGAACCGATTTTGCCAATATCTTAGTAATCATTGTGATTAGTCGCGTACTACAACACTGCATATGCATGTCACGGACAATATTATAATTTACATATAGAATAATAAAAGAAAAACAGAGAGAAGCATTGGTAGTTAATAACATTTACGAGAACGTAGCGTAGGAACCGTTTGAATAGAGTGACGTGAAAAAGAAATAATTTCTAACTATTTTAACTATTTGCAGCTATTTTCAATTCACCGTGAATTTATGGAACGAATAGAAGGAACGGAAGAAAGAGAGTGATAGAAGCAGATGATAATTCTTCGAATCGAGACATTCTTCCGAAATTACGAAATTTCTCGAACACGCGCAATTCGTGCATGTGCAAATATTAAACATAATTACGGCTCGTGCTGCGTTCCCGAGTCTTGAGATGCGCCGTGACTTCGATAAACCTCAATTCCGTAAAAGACATAATGCGCGGCATGTACGAGGTCGCAACGGCCTCGGTATGATTGTAATGCACAATATCTACATACATCTGAGAAATTAGAAAGAAAATTCGAAAACTCTTTCCTTTCATAGAGGCAGAATGAATAAATAATAAAATTATTTATATGCTATCTCTTGGAATTCGCAGAGTTTACTTGAGTGAACTCGTTTGTCGTAACGACATTTGCGAACCTATTTTCCTCTATTTCTCAGATAATTACCGAATCACGTTCTGTTGAATAAAAATGTAAATAGAATAAGAAAGAATGAGGATGCATTTTTTTCTGAGATCAATCGTGTCGCCGTTTAATTGATAGACTTTTGCGTCGTGCAACAGCCGCGCCGCATTCTCGCA
>NW_017304417.1:960454-963297 GCF_001594115.1 Trachymyrmex septentrionalis | reverse complement strand
GCCGTTTAATTGATAGACTTTTGCGTCGTGCAACAGCCGCGCCGCATTGTGTCTCGTATCTGTCGGGTTTTGCATTCAGTATACCAATACCACGGGAAATACGGAATTTATGCCTTCGTTAACGGAATGTCCGTGTACGGTGGATATAAAGTGCATCGTAAAATGTGCATCATCTCGATTTATCATCACGCTCCCGCTCGTGCACACGAGCAACAAAATACTTGCTCGCATTCCCTTCCGTCGCCAGTGCGTGGAACATCTCGAGCATGTTCAAGGTTGTTAACCCATTGGCATGGGCGAAAATTACGGTTTAGAGACGGTTTTCCGCTTTGAAAAGAATTGGTGCAAATGAGTAAAAACATAACATTGCGCGAAAAATCTTACGAGTTAGCAAGATATTTTATTTTCAGCGATGAGAGAGAGAGAGAGAGAGAGAGGGAAAGGCGATAAAATGTTGATTGATTAATATGTTTGTCTGCTCGTACAATAACGATTGAATGAAAAATTTAGTAGTTTCAAAGTGAAATCGCAGATATGAAATATATTTAAGGCTTCGAATACACGTATACACGAATATACGATATCACGACGCATTCCATGATTAAATTTTTCTGTAGGTAGGGTGTGTCCGTAAATCATTATGTTTGAGACTCGTCGCAAAGAGCATTTACGATGCCGTAATATGGTACATACTATTAATAATATACTCGTGCCCTTTATTTTTTTTTCCCATTTACTTTAGACATCCAACGATAAGTGCATCTCTTCCGCGAAATATATAAAATTGTATTCTTAATGAGAACTTTAATATGAAACGTTTTTTTTTTCCACATATTATCATTCCGGGCTGTTACAAAATTTGCGTACTCCAATTTTTATAAAATTTTACAAAGTGATTAGTATCTTAGATGTGTATTTTTACGTTTATTTCTTAGAGAGATTATGACATTTGCATACCTATATCGATTCATATTCGTTTTTCTCGAGATTGGAAGAACTATTAAATCCAACTTTAACGCAGTGAAATATCCTTATTTGGAGGTTGGGGGTGTAAGAAATATTTTACAACTAAGATACAACACATACTAGAAGAAAATATATGACATTTATTTTATATGTTAGGTATATATTGTATATAAAGTCGAGGAAAATCTAGAATTCAGAGCGCCGATGAGAGGAATTCCCGACATTGCAGGATCGAAACGCATTGATAACTTGAGTCTCTTGGAGAGGCATACACCTTTTGAGAAGCCCACTCACCTTCTTTCCTTTTCCCTTCCCTTTTTGCCATGACTGCTATGTGTTAGGCCTCCGTCGAGATCCGTAGGCCAGCATTAGAGAACCGCGTTGCAAACAGGAATTCTTTCACGTCGAGTCGTAGTTACCTTCGGTGCGTGAGAACTCACTGGCGAAATAGTTATATTTAACGTTTTATATACGGTCCATAATTTTATTGTGCGTTTCCTTATTTTTACAATTAGTGTTCCGCTAGATTTAATGTCACTCTTTTTTTAAACTTAAACTAGAAATAAGGAAGTACCTTAAAATACATGATTAAATATATAAAAGTGTACATGGATGGAAAATAGGATGGAATTTTTTAGTCTTGAGAAAAATCACTTAGAAAAAAATCTTACAATTAGTGAAGAAAATTAAAAAAAGTTAAATAGACGGTGTGTGTTGTATTAAACTTTCGCGCTAAGGATAAGTTGGCACTAAATTGACCGAAGAATTTATAGAAAGGAAGTGCAATACATGTATATAGCATATAATGTAGGAAGCGATTGTAATGTACAAAATTTGAGGTCCTTTATACACAATTATTAATATTATAGCCGAACCGAACGAACATGCCATTTTTTTCTCATTAATTTCTCATGCCGATTAATGTCAGATGAAATGTCTGAACCGCAGTCAAGGTAGTGTAATTTAAGAAAAATACTTTTTTTTTGTTACATGGAAATATAATTTACATTCCTTGCACTGATATACGATGACGTACCTAAATGCTATCATCAGATCAATTTATCGTATCGTTATAGTTACGCAATACTATCAATTTGTGCGCGATATAATTCTGTGACCTAAATTCGCTGAATTTAACACGTAAGATCGTATATACTTTTAATGAAATGACAAAATAGACCAGCTATTAAAAAGTGACATTCATTTCTCTCTCTCTCTCTCTTTTTCTTTCTCACCTCGTTAAAAAAAATATTATAAAAAATGTCGTGATAATTTATCTCGACTCGCCGGGTGTTAAATCGATTAGTATATAGAATAATCAATCCGAAATTCAAAATACTCGAAATAATCTGATTATAAATCTATATCTATACATTTATGTGTGTTTACGTTCCTGCGTTTATATACGTTTATCCTTTTTTATATCGATATTAAAACATAAATTATGTAACATACATAATTTATGTAACGTATATAAACTGGAGACCGTTTGTCATAAATCTTAATTAATTTATACATTATTCATTATTTGTATAAAACATTTTTAATAATTTTTAACGTAATTGTTTCATTATACTTTACGTAATTACACTGCCGTTATTTGATGTAGAGAATAGCCAAGTCCATATTAAGCATTACTTATATTTGTCATATTATACAAAATGACAACCGATTAGCGTGCTTGTCACACAACAATGCTTTCTTTGCGTTCTCACGGTATCTTATCCCATTGTAAATTGCAAAATTGCCTCCAAACAACCCGCTGACGTCGGTGAAAGCGAATCGAATTTACTTATCGTTTAACAGGAATCTCATTATTAATTCTTACATGCCGAATGGATTTATATTTAGCGGCCGATTTAGCCGCCGAATCATTA
>NW_017304417.1:949295-960366 GCF_001594115.1 Trachymyrmex septentrionalis | reverse complement strand
GGGGGGGGGCGGGAGGCGCAGCCAATTAAACATTTAAATACACATTACAATTTAATGAGTCGAGAAATATTTGTCCTTCAATAGAGATAAAGATCCGTACAAGTAACAGAGAAGGTTGAAGAAAAAATTTCAATAGATTTCTCGTTGCTCTTAAAATATTACCGCTAGTGTAAAATGTTGTTGCGAAGTAATCACAACTGTTTATACACATAAGTCACAATTGCTGATATTTGATTTCAATTTTAATCAAATCACTTCTGCTTGCCTCTTATATCTGCAATATCTCTGCAATTTATTCTTCAAGAAACTTGGAAAGTTTTATAAACGCCTCGTATTTATAATAATATTTGTGACTCTGGAGATTTCTTTGTATACGAAGTGAGCTGCATAATCGCAGGAAACGTATAATTGTTTCACCAATGAGTATGCATTTACGTAAACTCGTTAATATGACTTAGCGTTACGAAAGAATCAACGATCAATCGTCATGCAGTTACGCAAATGTGATTGACAATTCACAGTTACTGAATGTATTTACGGCATTCATTCAAGAAATATTTACACCCCCTACGCCCTAAAGTAATATCACGAGACTTGCATTCCGTATTAAATAGTATAGCGTTCAAGAACCTTGATTTAGAACCGATGCGATCTACGATAAAAGACATAATTGTTATATTTCGCATGCATTGTTATTGTATACATACCTATGTCGTAATTAATAAATGTATGGATTTATTGATTTATATATTACTCACATCCTTCTCTGAATTTTTCGAGTATTTTTTTAAGTTGCCGCTGCACGCGGTTGCACGGTTAACATTAGAGGAGAATGATGAGGAATTTCTCTTGGAACAAATTCAGAATTTCACATTCTTCGCACATAGTTATGCAAAAATTAATCGTCGTCTCAGTTTCTCTTCTATCAATGATCCATCGATGAGCGTGTAGATTCTGTGACGCATAAATTTACACGCGACGCGATAAATCTTTTCGCTAGAAAATAAAGAAGAAAAATATTGCTACAACACCGTTTTATGGCTTTAAAATTACTCGTGCCATATGCAAAATTTCAGCGAGTTGTCCTTCTTTGTATTCAAGCTACATTTACAGCAATTATTTTGGTTTTAATTAGATTTTTATGAATATTTTAATACTCGTATACAAAAAATAATTATAAAAATATTTAATAAAGTAATTAATAAAAATATTTGAGTAAGCTCTCTCTCTCTCTCTCTCTCTCCCTCTCTTTCTCTCTCTACGAAATTTAAACTGAGATAAATTAATTAAGACTTTAACTGGGATAATTAAATTATAAATATATATATATTATTTCCAACAAATATAAATAACACATTACGCAAAATGTTACATTAAAGAATGTGATATTTGCAAAATCTTAAGACACGTTAGTCGTGCATAAGAATTGCGTTTAATGCAACTACGAAACAGGTATAGAAGGAAGTGAAAAGTGAACGAGGCTACTTACGCGCGAGTTAAATGGCAGCAAAGTGTCCAAACGAGGTGAACGATTAGTTCTATGAGCGTAAAGTTCCATAATGTCCTATGAAAATGAAGTTCAATAAATCGGGAGGAGTAGCTATTAAGGAGAGGAGGCGCCGCGCGCAAAAAAATTCCAGACATGTCTGGCAAACTCATTGGAATTAAACACATTGGAATTTCACTTTAGCGAGGGGCAAAGGGGTACTATAACTTTCTGCTGACTTTCTTGAGTACCAAGTATGGCACTGCTGACCCGATAGCCGGATATATGGCGACGTGCAACGTGCAAGTATCGACGTTGCTGTCATTAAGTTATTGAACCCGGCTACTCCACGCCTGGCAACACAACAATATCTCCTTATGACTAATAAATTGCACGAGTCGAAATGAAAAGACGGCGAAACCGGGCACGCATAAATTAAACGGACCTTCGCGAACGTAAAGGCCAATTAAGATTTTCGTATACGCCATTACTCCCCCCCCCCCTCCTCCCCGTGACGAATTATTACCTGACACACAATTCAAAACCTCTTTTATCAATGTGTTTCATAATGAGAACTTTGGCTCTTCTGTTTCAGTTATAATCAGCGCGGCACATCCTGGTTACCATGCCGTACTATAACAGTGGTCACAGTCCCGCTTACAACAAAGGTGAGCAACCTGCTCGTTTGGATTGTACCGTGGTATTAAAAAGCTAATTACATTTCGGAATAAATTATCATCCGCTAATCCGTACCGTTTGTCTGGCAATTTCATCTGATTATCACGAATCTCTCGCAGAAATATAGACGCAGAAAATAAAGACTTGCTAGAAACTGAAAGAGAGTATGAAGAAATTAAGCACATTTAAACGTCATTGTGCACTGTTTTAGAAATAAAGGCTAATACGATTGAACAAATTTATGAGATTATACAAATTAATTGTAAAGAATTGAAAAAAAATTTACATTTTGTATTATAAGATTATTAACCCTTGAACGCCACACTACGGAAACGACACACTTGGGTATGGCATACTATACCCAACAATTCGATTGCTTATAACTTTCATAAAAGTGAACGTACTTCTTAAAATTATTTTTCAATCGAAACATCAGATTTTAAGGAACATAATGGTACCAAGTAAATGAATGTATCTCTATTAATAAAAAATTGAGTTATGAGCAAGGAAAAAAGCATTGGAAAAAGAAAACTGAGTATGTCATATCTAGAGTAGTTTTAAGAATTAAGAATAGAGAAGCGGAAGAATATCGAAAGAAGAATTTTATAAATTAACTATTAAAGTTAATTTGTAAAATCTTACATTTCAGATGGCGGCTCCAGTGGACCGTCGAGCACTTCTGGTGGTCGCGCCAGCAGCTCGGAGCCGACATATATGATGGAACACTTGGCCACGTTCACCGTCACGAAGGAAACCGGTATTGTTTATCCAGCGGATGGTATGCGCCGCCTTTTACAGTTGGAGAAAAGTAATGGCATCTGGAGTCAAAAAATGCAGCTCCGTCTTGAGCGAAACTGGGTCCTCATCATGGACAACGAAACAGGGGTAATTTTTACTTCTTTTTTACACAGCTGTAATCACGTTCTATCGTAAATACACAGAGCACCCGGAAAACATGCCTGCGGAACATTTTATCACATTTTTGAGTTTCAATATAAAAAAATACATCTATCTCTATGAGGCTATAATAAACAGTGACATTGTAAACGAAATTAATTATTCGATACGGCCGGGCATGATTTATACAAATATCAACGTGTCGATTTGTCATGTTAGATCTATCAAGAAAATATTATAGATTGCATGCGTGTTTAAAATTACTACGTATCTATATTAACGACAATTTCATCGAATAATATATAATTGTAAATTTCAGGCCATTATGGAACGATTCCCTGCTTCCTTGATACAGGAACCAACGGCATTTACGTCGAGAGATCCTATGGAAATGTACAACAACATTTTAGTGTTCACGGTGGCTGACGATAGTGGTTCCAACCAGCGAGCGGAGATGCACATATTTCAATGTCAAAGTGTGTCGGCACAGGACCTCGTCGAGGACCTCAAAATGCTGCAAATGGGAAAACTGGTCACGGGTGGCTCACCCCGGGGTCCTAGAGGGCACATTCCACCACCACCTGCCTTACCACCCCCGGAACCACCCTTGAACGGCGTTAACGTCAGGGAACAAGTGTCTGCTTTCAATGCGGCGAATGGTGAGTACGCAGTTGTAACAAGTAATATTTTCTATCGGAAATCATGCATGTTTAGACAAAGTTTTATCATTAATTTGAAATACAATTGTGAATACAAGTAGAAAATTTATGAAAACTTGTGCAATAATGATGCTCCATTTAATATAATTGAAGCTTTCTATTTAGTATAATTGAAGTTCACGATTCTTTAATGGAATATAATAACATTATGTAACGTTGATATATTGAATACATCTGTGTGTAAATTTAATATAGCAGATGGGCAGAATGATATGTCACGAGAGGAGAACAACGACGAGGTATCATCGACATCGTCGGAGAAATATGAGCGTGACGTGACGATCCTGAATCACTGTTTTGACGATATCGAAAAATTCATCGCGCGTCTGCAGCATGCAGCTGCTGCGTCTCGGGAGCTAGAGCGCCGACGACGTAATCGGAAGTCAAAGAAGAGAAATCTTGGCGATGGTATGCTCACGATGAGAGCAAAGCCGCCGCCAGAGATGGAGTTCATTGATATCTTTCAGAAGTTTAAGCTTTCGTTCAATCTTCTAGCCAAGCTCAAGGCGCATATCCACGATCCCAATGCGCCAGAACTTGTACATTTTCTCTTCACGCCACTCGCGCTCATCGTGGACGCGTCTCACGATACTAATTACGATCCGAATTTACCTAGTAAAGTGGTGTCGCCGCTTCTCACGCGAGAAGCGGTCAATCTGCTGATAAATTGCGTCACCAGCAAAGAGACCGAGCTGTGGCATTCACTGGGCGACACGTGGTTGATACCGCGTGATCAATGGAAAGTACATGTACCGCCATACCATCCGATCTTTATGGACGGTTGGTCACCAGAGTATCCTATTCCCGAAGATAGGGATCACGATCATTTAGCGTCTTTACTGAACGCGGATAAACAAAAGAGGGATGAGTTACCAGAACAACAGAATGATCCTTATTACAATCACCGCGACGTAGATGAATCACATTATAGCAGCGATTATCTAGAGTACGAGAGCCGAGAGGAACGTGGTGGTAACGAATACTTTGATAGGAATTATGGGCCGAGCTCAGAATTGTATGGCCGTGAGGAAAGAGCTGATCAGACCAGGGCGCATAGTGACATTTCCGTCGACTCGATCGAGAGAGCTCCCAGAACAGCTGCTGGTATAGAGAGAGCACAGGAGGCTTGGTTAGATGAATTGGTAGCACGCCACGCTAAAATCGTGCAAGTCACTTATCCACGAACGGCGAACAATGACAAGGAGCTCACGGTAGTCAGAGGCGAATATCTGGAGATTCTTGACGATAGCAGGAAATGGTGGAAAGCGAGGAACTCCCGAGGGCAGGTCGCTCACGTGCCACACACCATCGTTACGCCGCACAATCCCACTACTCATTCTACTGACAATGATGTCTTTAACAATCCTCTATACACCAGTAGATATCCAAGACAGGGGCATGGCTATAATTATGAGGTGAGAGTTATTAAAGAGATGCGAATACATTTTCGGATAAAGTTTGTCGTTGAAAATTATAGACAGTACAAGAGATGTGAATATATTTGTAGATAGTTGCATGCGAAACACACAATTATTGGATTGTTATGTACTATGTAATATAATAGTATAATTAGGCAACAATATATGTATACAACTGCAATATGACTGCAGTGACGAGTCGGAAACCTTAATGTATTGACGTTGCATTTTAATCAAATTATTACGAGCTTACATTGGAATGTACCGCAGCGTGCTTTATACATTGCAAAAGACAGCTCTAGATTCACTCCCTGAAGAGACATATAATTAAGAATTGAGAGTATTGGTGTAGTGTAGTTATTAAATTAATTATAAATTTCACGTATTTAATGTGTAATAGATTTGATTACATGTTAAAGGATTCGGAGATTGAGAGAACCAGCACTAGTCCAGGTCCAGAAGCCACTCATCGAACACATGCGATTCCACCGCCAGCGCCTGCTGATTGGGTGAGAAAGGAAAGACTTGGGAAAAAAGGTGAATTTCGGTATTTTTAAGTCATTTATCCAGCTCGCGCTTGAATGCCTGTTATTTTTAATCGAATTTGAGCAGTTTTTAATAATTAGGAAAAGTATCAAGCTATAAATTTCAGATTTTTCATCGCCTCTGATATTATGTTATAAATAAGATTTTTTTACCAATAACGAATGTCTTCCAAAAATCGAAAGAAACGCTGTCTTGACATTATCGTGACATTAAAGTCAATATATTAATCCAACAAAGCTAATATACATAAGAGACAAGAGTACGTGCATCACGTTAGCCTAGCTATAAACGGACTGTAGCATAATTAATCGTTAGATCATCGTCCAATTAGTACTTCAATTAGCACACTTGTGAAGGGACATTGTACTTAATATCTGATGATTTTCTTTTGAATATGTACATATGTGAGCGTAGACTGTGTGAGCCATTCAAACGATTGCAATGAGGACGTAGTATTCTAAGTTTTTCGCAATTGTTCTGATATATTGATCATTCATAGAGTGACATCAGTAAATTTTGTTTGTTTTTTACATACGAGTATATTGTTCTCGTATCTTTGCATTACAAAGCCATTGCCTGTCTCTGTCTTGCTTACCTACATACAATGTTGCAGCAAATTATATAGTCATTGTTGAAAAGGTTAATAAATATGAAAAAGAAAGTTCTAAATATATAAATGAATAATTCATTTTATATGATGTGACTATATATTTATAAGAAATTTTTTTTTCATATTGATTATTTTGTTGATTTTCCTTTATCATTATCACAGATGTAGCGTTATCACAGACATTATAATTAATGGCGATCAGAAACGAAAGTGCAATGATGATAGCAAAGATATCGAGGGGAACTAACTTCCCGACGCAATGTGACGTATTGTCGAACACTTTAAATAAAAGTGAAGATTTTGGGACCACGTTTAGTGTGAAATTAATTAATAAGCCGTTCTCTCAATAATGAGATCTATTAGCTGTCGGGTAGCAGTGACTATCAACCACATATAAAAATATTGAATTGTATGAATCTCATAACACGTTTGATTAAATGAAAAAAATCGATAATGACAATCGTCCAGCATTTAACGTGGTTGAAAGTTACCAACTAGTTTCTAATGCTATATTTCTGATAATCAATTGTATCGTCACATATACTATATGTTATCTTTTGTATTTATCGACTAACCAAATTTAGCTGTGTAGTTTACAACGAAAGAAAGAAAAATCGATATACATATTATATATTATACTTATTACTTTATATATGAAAATGTTAATTCCCGCTAAGATCGGATATTTTCTTCCGTTAAAAATTACTCACTAAAGCAATGCAAGTTATACGGAGTATGAAATAATCTAATTGTAAGTATCATGCGTATATGTAAATGGTTAAATTAGTCGGGACGATATAATATCTACATTAGATATATGTATATTTCCGTTGAAATTATAACTGTGTTTGTCCTTTGTTCTTATACTGGGGCTTCATTGCGAGAAAAAATTCTACGACTTCGATAAAAGCTCTTGATAAGAATTACACTATCTGGGAGAATATGCAGGAAAGGAAAATGTGGCTTTTTTAATACTACAATACGTTGTCTCGTTTATCTCTATTTTATCAACAGCTTTTATTGACGTAGTAAATCTTTTTGCCGATTCTGCTTGTACGTGTCATTGTCGCATGCATTATGTATGTATTGATGTAAATAAGCTTGTATAAACGACCGAAGGGAATACGAGGGAAAAGGAAGCTGTAAAGAAGATTGAGAGGAAAAAGATATATACATATTTATGATAAATTTTCATAAAGTTTAAAAATATGAGAAATACGAGAAATTAGTGAATGAGAGCTAATCGGTCTTCATATAATTGATATTAATTTCGTTAAGTAACTCAGGATCTTAGTTTCTCTCGATACGTTTCTAAATCTTTAAATCTTATTCACTATCGAAGAAAAAGGTACAAGCATAAAATACAGAATTGATGCTACTATTATTTTTTTGCAACTTGCATTATTTATTGTCATATATTTAAAGCCACATCAATGTGTTGACTTAAACAGATATAATAACTAGTCGACCAAGAAGTCAAATAAGCAATATAATAAACGTGGACAAGCAGTACAAGCTCTTGTTATTCTTTCTCTGTTACAGATGCATTCTCTTCATATTCCTTTATTTATTGTTAGATTGTGATGTTATATCGTAATCGTATCGATAAAACGCTCTTTACAATATGGTAATCTAGGAACGCGACATATTTTTCGTGAAAATTTATAATGTGTAAAAATAAAAAACGTAAACGACGTGCTATCTCCTATCTTTTTACCGCGATCGATTCATGTATTATTTTAACATTTATGATGTGTGTGTCCATGGGCCGGCAATACGATCCGTCAGTATTTCAGTATACTGTAATTTTTTATGTGCACATTACTTATTATTAATAAACATTGTACTTATGCGAGATTATCGTCGTTGTCCCCATCATTCCTCTTGTTTCCTGCGAATCGTAACGACTATTAGATATAATTGTAAATTGTTTTATTCAAATATGCATTGTTTAGTGTAGTGTTAAACAATTCACAACCTGTGTAACAGACATGCACATACCACATGATGAACGATGATTTATTATTATCTTGAGAATTAGTAGAAATTAAATTTCGTACCGTAGAATCTAAGATATATTGTTATAGCGCTTACAATATATATATATGCTTAGTGTTCGTCCAGTACACTTAAAACTCTGTGTAGTTTATGTGAAAGCTTTGGGGTAAGTTATAGCCTTTTATAATAGCTTGTCCATATTGCGGCATGCATTATGGTTTATCAATGAATAAATCAAATACTTATGCGATAAATAATTTCTTATCTCTTTCAAGGATAATTAATGCAAATTAATTTTGCAAAATTGTTTTACAGACGACATTAGTGCATACAACGGAATCATCAATAATAGCAATAGATCTAGTACATCTTCCATCGAGAGCATCTCTCAGTTGAACGGAAAATTTAATACGCAACAAAGCATCGTGGAAGTGCACTCGCCACCTCACGATATAATACTAGATATAATACCCGACAAGCTAATTATACCGTCTACCATCACACCGATCGCGACACTACCACCAACAGAACTATTCACATCGAAATCAACGCCAATCCTACCTGAACTGGAATCAGCATCAACATTATCCACATCGAAATCAGCGCCAACACTATCTGTGTTAAAATCTGCACCTGTATTATCTTCAGTAAATTCAACACCAGTATCATTTACTGTAAAGTCAGCACCAGTATCATCTACACCGGCATTAAACTCATCGACGATACCTCCGATGCCTCCACCACTTCCACTACCGTCGCCGCCAACACCAATAGGATCTATCTCATTACTTCAATCCCAAAAATCTTTACCGTCAACTTTTATGTTTAATAAAGTAGGAACTTTCAAAAATAATAACTTCTCCAATGGTGAGTATATAGCTTCAGATATTAATAAAAAATTGATATATTTTAATAATTCCTTTTATATTTGTTAAAACCAGACTTTACTTATAACAGGATGAACTATACAAAAATAACTATATCAATAAATAAAAGTTTTTATAATTAGCAATTCATCATTTATATTGGATGTATTTGTGGCACATGCTTTCAAAAGGTCTCTCCAGTCAAGAAGAAGTTCAAAAGGAGCTTAAGTTCGTCCTCGGAATATTTCGAGAGAAGAAAGCAAATTCTTCTATTAATAATAACACGCAAGAAATTTGGTTGAATCAACATTCGACTCCTCAACAAGTTCAAACTTGGTTAGAAGCCAAAGGATTCTCGCAAAAGTGCATATAATCGTAATATAAATAACAGAACTAGTAATTTATTCATCATTCAATACAAGTATATTTTATTTATTGCAGAATTTGCAAACAGTTGGAAAATACGAACGGTACAGAATTGTTCAATTTATCACGACGGCGATTGGAGCAATTATGTGGATTGTCCGAGGGAAGTAGGCTCAATGGCCAATTAACTTTAGC
The DNA here is from genome assembly GCF_001594115.1 of Trachymyrmex septentrionalis. Lineage (NCBI taxonomy): Eukaryota > Metazoa > Arthropoda > Insecta > Hymenoptera > Formicidae > Trachymyrmex > Trachymyrmex septentrionalis. The sequence goes on along the minus strand of NW_017304417.1, from coordinate 950,587 downwards.
GAAAAACGAGTGTGAAGTAAGTATACTTAAAAGAAAAAATTCTACAATATATTTATAATACTTTTCAATTTCTTTTTTAGTATAAAACCGCCCGATCGTCAGAACTCAAGCAAATTTTAGAAAAAGCGCGTCGAAGAGCGGAGAAATTAAATGATAAGGATGAAGTCAAAGAGTGAATCATACTGTTCTTTATATTCCGTACGCGAATCGGAATGCAAGTACTTTATTATCACTGTGAATTTAGAAAAATGGAAGATGAAATGCAACATATGTATTTTTTCGTAATTTTTCATAGATACCGAAGCAATACTATTGAAAAAATATAATGGAATTATTTTATCTTCTGTATTGTGATAATTATTTATTACGAGAAAGCAATATTGCATATTAACGGTTTTTAGTAAGCAGCTAGCAAATATACAATAAATTAATTCTGATATTCTTTTATTACGAACAATATCCATTATATTTTAACGAACTAAAGATTTGTTTTCTGTTTCTGCACTGGTTGCAGTGGTTGCACTAGTTCAAAAAGTGTATACTATACGTTTTCTGTTTCTAAAATGTGATGTTACGACGCTGTCTTTTGTTCTAGTGCAACAGAATTCAGTGCACCAGATCATAGGTTTGTTATCTGTGGCTAAACTACTGGAAATGGCTAAACACTTTTGGAACTTAAATGAGAAAAGTACATGTTTGTTAATAATGATATTTGTCGAAAGCGAGAAAGAGTTTCAATGCAGTCTAGTGCAGGAACAGAAAACAGACCATTGGACTGTCTGGGTATCAATCATGAAACTTTTTTCCTAGAATGAAAAGTGAAAAATGAAAAATTTCTCCATTAACTTCAATGATTAAAGTTTTCACCTTCCACTTTCCATCTTAGGGATAAAGTTTCATGATTGATATCCTTGAGTTAGTATAAGCAGTGCAAGTAGTGTACACTAGTTCAGCCACAGAAAATAGACTTTGTACAAATAGCGCAAGAGTATATACGAATAATAAAGTGATAAAAATATATAAATAATAGTAAGCTTACATATAAAAATATTTTGTACCATCAATATCTTTAATGAAGAGTATTCTTGGATGGAATTGCATTAATACTTTCATCTTTATTACACGAATCTAATATTTTCATGTAAACAATATATGGGACACCATTTTTATTTTGCACGTTTTTTAACTGCAGTTCAATTCTAGTGCAATTCTCATGCAGGAACAGAAAACAAACCTCTTGTTGTAGAAATATACAGAAATAAACAGAGAGATACGTATACACTGTACACTGT
>NW_017304417.1:947483-949195 GCF_001594115.1 Trachymyrmex septentrionalis | reverse complement strand
ACACACACACACGCGCGCGCGCGCGCGCGCGCACACACACGCACACACGTATATACGTGTATGTATGTATGTGTGTGTGTGTGTGTGTGTGTGTATACATATATACACACAATAAGTTGTTCTCAATACGTTTTTTGAGTCGAGAACTCAATTAAAATATTTAATTTGAAATAAATTTCGTGCGTGTGTGTGTGTGTGTGTGTGTGTGTGTAAAATAAATGAAATCGCTTTAGTCTCAACAAGAATATATTAAGTTTAAATTTAAATGTTAATTAAGTCAAATGTTGTTCCAGTAAACAATTTTTCATGCATGAATATGTATAAATACGTATAAATACATAAATATTCATAAACATGTATAATTACATGAAATATGTCTGCACATTCATACATCCCTCTTTTTTTGGTAAAATTACTTTTTAGTGTAATAGAAGAAATAATAATAGTAATGTGAAAACAAAAAAATTATTGAAAGTAATTTTCATACTATTTGTTTTAGAAAAAAAAATAAAGAAATGTAAAAAAATTATTTATATATTTATTACACATTATGTATATAATTGTATAAAATTATGCTTAATTATGAGCTTAATTATGAGCAATTTTTTTTATATTTTTCCAAACTTTTCTAAAACGAACAATGCGAAAATTATCCCTTTAGTTATTTTTATGTTTTCACATTACTATTATTATTTCTATTACACTAAAAAGTAATTTTACAAGAGAAAAAGTGTATGAAAAAAGTGTATTTCGTATATGATTATACATGTTTATGAAACTTTTTTACTGGCGTAAAAGAAATATGTCGCGAATGCATGGGCGTATGCGGGGAAGAGGGAGAGGGAGGGTTTTGGGGTTCAAATCCCTCGCTCCGAAATTTTTTATTAATTATTTCATTTTGAGAGGATTTGTTAGCGCTTATCCTGATAGCACACATCCACTCACATCGATTGGTGTCTAATAATTTTTCACTGCTTTCTTAATGAGAATATTTTATTTCGAATTGGTGCTGTGTGTACATACTCTATCGAACTCCTCTCTTTTATTTTTAAATGTAAAAAAACATACAACTTTACTTTTGACTTTGTGTGAGTTTTTTGCTATTACATAAAATATTTTTTTCTTTTCGTTAATACTATATAAGTAATTTTAAATACTTCTGCTAGTTCGAGCTTTGACGAAATATGCGATACATAGGGAAAATTTTCGTAAGGTTTTTGTCCCGCGAAAAACAAAATGTACGCTATAATTGATATATTCTTGTACAGTAACTGTATTGCCCTTCTTTAAAAAAAAGCTTTAAAAAAATAAATAAAAGTTGCATGATGTACAAAACGTAACATTCTTCTTCAAAATGAAATACGAGGAGACATTAAAAGTTGTAAAAAATTCATTAATGTCAAAAATTGTTGTAAATTACAACAAACTGATAGTGACTTTTTTTTTCAGTACACTAGCAAAATCCTTTTTTTTTGGTTGTCATTCCAATTGGTACACGGTACAGCTCTGGGTTAATTGAAACTCCCCCTCTACCCCCGACAAAAATTTCACGATACGTCCATGATCGAATGCAGTATTGATATTACAAAATAACAATTAAATGAATATGTAATCACAGTATATATAAGTATGTGAGATTATTAATTTATCCTCCAAAAAATTCTTAAATCGTTAATGAAAGCGACAGTAATAATTACAGAAATGTATCTTTT
>NW_017304417.1:939734-947383 GCF_001594115.1 Trachymyrmex septentrionalis | reverse complement strand
TGTGTGTGTGTGTGTGTGTGTGTGTGTGTGTGTGTGTGTATTTTTTTATCTATACTAACCTGTCTAAGAAAAATCACAGATTATGTTACTTATGTTATATTTATTTAAAGCGATCACATACATCATAACAGACATAAATAGGATACTCTAGATGTGTCATTTATATCGATAAACTATACATTCTTTCCGAGTACTTGACACGAGGTCATGTAACGTGAACACATAATTATAATATGCTATTTGTTTTTAAAAGCACTCTTATATACCATTTAAAATAAATAAATGTCACTGTAGATATCCAACAGTGATAACATAAAAATCTTCGACATTGGTATAAATATCAACAGCATTACATGCAAAGTATAACTCTCTGTGAAGTTTAATTGATAACAACATGTTAAAATATTTCAGTGCTATATAAGATACTTTATGAATCAATAGTTGTCTTATAACTCGCTACCTTCATTGTGCTCATAATGCTCGAAATGATATTTTTATTAAACAGATTTTTCTTTTAATATGTAAATCTTTTTCAGTTTCTCTCAAAATAATTCTAAATAGGTTCATAAAATTATTGCATTGGAATTTTACTAAGAAACAAAAAACTTTGTGTAAAAAGTATTTTGTGTCAATTGTGCAACTTCTAAAGAAGTTGCGTGAATATAAGTCGTTACTGTTTCAAATAAACACATATCACACATCTTGATTATCATTAATATAGTATAGAGATACCTAGAAATGTCTGCAGAATTTTGATAGAAAATCTATTAGAAAATTTTTGATTTCTAATGTTGCTTTGGTCTTTCATACTTTGACTTACATAAGCTCTAGTCGTAAAGACTAACAGTTCTTTTACACATGAATGATTACACATTTAACTTGTTATGCGATGATGACGATTATGTGATTACAATTTATTATTTTCGTCATTCCTTATTATTATTATTATATAGTATATCAAAGAAAATTCAGTAGTATTATGATATTTTAAAATGCTTGAGAAGTCAATATGTGGATAAAGCAGTTAAATTGATAGAGAAAATAATATTCAATATTTTAGATATAAAAGCAGGTAAATTTCGCGACATATAGGTTCCTACAAATCGGAATGTTGGATAATTTGGATTACGTGAAATGAGTAATAATGACATGTGTATAATGAAAACATATGATTCTGTGAATGTGTCTCTTAAATTAAGAAAAGTTCTTACATTTAGCAGCGATGCACTTGTATAACATGATTTCCTATTTTGCTCTTATCGTAAAAATTTTACAATGATGATATGAGCGAACAAAAATTTGTGCGTCTTTTTTCACATCGTGCGTTCGTGCGGACGCAGTGAAAGTGGAGAATCGGTATTAGCATTGTTGTAAACTTCTGCCGACAGGATTTACATACACCTACATATTAAACACGAAAATTCTTAATTTATTGATAATTGATATTTTCATTATTTATCAAAGTATATAAATCATTTATACGACTTAAAATTACTTTCCTTTGGTGTATTACCTCTAGAATCTTACAGCCAGTATAAATTGATCGAAAACATAATTGTAAAAAGGTGATTAATACGAATAACAAGATTCCTTCGGCTTACACGCTTATGTTGATAATTTATAACACATTGTGTTGATTATAATGGATAACAAATGATGAATATTAACTCGTCGCAATCAACTGAGAACACAACTTTGTTCAATCTTAACATTTTTAGTAAACCTCCAACAAAACACATAAACTTCTATACAGTAGTTACATAACAGTGATTCATTTTAAATTAATTTTAACTAAAATTGCATTTCTATATATACATTTAATGATTTAATTAAACATGTTTACTGAAGTATTTTCTTATTTCGTAATGTAAAGTAATATTAATGTTTGTGCCTTGTTACGAAAATAAATGAGATAAGTAAAATGAATCGAAATAAATACATATATGTATATTTCTTAATTGCAATATGTAAAATATCTCATGTTCAACTTACACATATATAGCTTAATATGTTGATGGAAAGCCTTTAGTGGTCTTGACTTAGTAACATTTTATATATACGCAACAGATATTAATTGCCATTAAAATTAAATTTCAAGTAGAATTTCATGGCTCTTTTTGATTAATACACAAACACACACACACGAAAGTTAGTCCAAAAGTAAGTTTCCTTACTTTAGGAAAAATAGAAAAACAAAGTTTAAAAATCTGGAAAATTTTTTTAACTTATTACATACACTATTTTTCAAAAAAATTGATATTTTTTTCTATGCATTTGTTGCATCATGAAAAAAGTTTGGATATACTTCCGAAAAGGAGAACCCTCCGATTTTCTTCTCGATTGGTATCTTAATGCACTAATTACGAATATGATCGTGAAAATTACCGACAAGATTATTTTCAAGGTTAAATATTTAAAAACAATTTTTTTCACATTTTTTCACGCTTTTTGCGTAGAAAATCGTACGCCCTTTCGCAGGGGAGAGAGGATGAGAGTCGCGCGGACTTTGCGCTACTTGTAATCACATCAGATGTAAAAGTTTATATTTAACCGTAAAAATGACCTTGTCGGCAACTTCCATGATCATATTTGTAATCAGCATACAAAAATACAGTAGTATAGATAAAAATCGATTTTTAAATGTTTGACCTTGAAAATGATCTTGTCGGTCATTTTCATGATTATATTCGTAATTAGAGCATCAAAATACAGTAGTATACCAGTAGTATACTAACGACAAGAAAATCGGGGGGTTCACCTTTCCGGAAGTATACCCAAAGTTCTTTCATCTTCCTAGTATCTCGGCGTGTCCATTTTTTGCGAGTCGTCTATGATCAATCCAAAAATGAGTTTCCCTTTTTTTTTTCGTAAGAAACGAAATGGGGTACGTTTGGAAGTGTTACCCGAGTGCCTCCGTACATTTTATTCTTGTTCGTCCAATGTTAAATATGTATAAGATAATACGCAGGGACATTCGGGTAAAGTTTCCGAACACAATCTTGAGTGAATTCTTAGAAATACCCTTTGTACTCTCTGGATTTTGCTCCACAAGTAACTTTTATCTCTTCCCCAAATTGAAACTGTAGGCATCAACGATTTAATAATGAGGAAGTTAAGGCTGTTAATAGATGGCTCATGAAAATGAGTACAAACAAGGCGTAGAAAAATCTTTTTCACGATACAACAAATGTATAGAAAAAAAATGGTGAATTTATAGAAAAATAACCAAAATGAAATGAGTTAAAATTAATTTTTTTAGATTTTTAAATTTTGTCTTTCTGTTTTTCATAAAATAAAGGAACTTACTTTTGGACTAATCCTCGTATAATTATACCACAAGGTGCAACTAGTCCATATAAATATATTTGTGTAATACTTCACGTCAAATAAACAAAATTTTTTATCGATGGCTCAATGTAAGTGTTGTAATTTAAAATACTACGTCTTTCTATGTTTCTTAACGCAAATTCTCTTTATCGTGGACAATAGACGAGTAACTGTCTTATTAATAATGTGATATTTGCAGCTTAATATCACACCTGATTCATAGGGTAAGAATCATCCTGATCATCATCATTTTTTCTTTGAAATTAAAGAAAATCGTAATATAATATAAGAAAAGAAACAAATTATTTTATCTTGTACCAAAGTTAATAATAGATAACAAAGGGTTTTTTTTTAATTTGATTTTAGGATCTTCAGAGAATTGTTCATTATGATTGCCATATGAAAATCGTATGGAAATAAATTTTACAAAATACATTATAAGTATATATATATATAAAATAATTAATTTTTTTTTAAATTATCAAAGTCTTTTTTTTCAAAGACATTTCGTCCAATATATCTCATTAATCTATGACATAAATCATATGATACGTATACTTTTATATATGTAACAATAAATAAATCTTGAAGTAAAAACAACGGAAGCGATACTAAAGAAAATCTATTAACATAACGTTGTCAAAAATCAAAGAAAATAATTTTTTAATGTAGAAATCGGAAAATGAACCATGAACAATGATTCAAGCAAGCTAATAATATAATGCAGCGATGAAGCGATAATGAAGCGAAAGTAGAACGATTAATATGAATATATGAACGTACAACCTATTGGCCAGTGGTTTCCGTATCCTCCTTCGATGGAACAGACCTTGATCGATAGGAATACAATGTAAAAATGATTTTGTGTGATATTAATGAGTAGCAAACCTAAGAGTGTATTGATACTTCGAAACGAAAATGTGTATGTTGGTATTATGACGGGTAAAAGGAGTATGAGAGAGACAAAGGAAAGCATAGAAGTGAAATCCCATTCATGTTTTCGCATTAAGTGATCCTTACACGTAAAGCTTGATACTCTTTCTTTTTGTAAAAATTACCAAAAACCTCCCGCACTGCGCCCGCCCGGTGGATTATTTACGCGAATGCATGCCCTTCGTGCTTCTTCGACATCCTCTGTAAAAAAAACGCGCTTATATTCCTACAATATGAAGAATGAAACAAATGAAATAAAAAAATCCCACTTGATTTACGATAGTTCAAAGTCAGACAATTTAAGATTATTCTTTATTAGTATGATACCACCAGAAAGTATATGTCACGTGTCTAAAGATTAAAAAAAATAATTTATAATAAAACTCACCGCTGATAGAGAAAGTAGAATCTTGTAGGTTTCTTTGTCCTTCGAGTCTTGGACCCTTCGTGGATGGTGTTACCACGGCGGATTCCGGTAAAGTGGGTACACAAATGGCTGCTGGCAATTTTATCTTTGGACTGTCGTGAATTGAACCGTTCTGATTGACTCGTGCCGCTGCCGCAGCTGCCGCTTTCGCTTGTTCCTTAGCCTTTGCAATCGCGACGTCTTCTTCGGCATATCTCTTTGCCTCTGCTTCGGTTCGTGCGACTCCACGTGGTTTCTGCGCAGTTATAGTATAATTTCTAATTTCAGTAATAAAATTTTAATTAACATTTAATTTTATTCTAACTTGTTCGAGTTTTAAATTAATTAAAATTTAGTAAAAATATATCTACTTTAACATTATAACATTATAACATTATATGCATTATTTAAAAATAACACATAAAGGTTGAGTTCCAATATTCACTGCCAATACCGAAAATATATGAGATACGTTACATGCTCTATACATGTTTCAGCACTGGCAGTGAATCGGAATACAATCTAAAGTAAAAAGTAATAAATAGTAGAAAGAGAAGAAAGAAAAAAAAAGAATCGATATGTTATACCTTTTCTTTGTCATTTATCATATCGTACACATAGGTCCCGAATGGATCCGCGTTTATGTATTTTCCGAAGCCATGAACAGCTTTGAGCTCACACTCGTCTACGCATACTCGTCCGTTGACAATCACATATTCAGGTACTCCAGTTACTTCCATACCCTGTGTGTATTAATAATATTAATTAAATAATTAAATTACTACCACATGATATACTTTTTATTATAATTAGCAATCATGTAATTAGCAATAATTCAATAATGTCTTTTTGAAAGAATTATTATTGATAATATGATAGATGGCAATCGACGTTGAGAATATGATAGATCGCAATCTTTCATATTTTGCGATGAAAATAGTCTACATACAATGCATTCTTATTGGACAATATTATAATTATCGAAAGCGGATGACTCAATCAAACTTGCCTCGAAGATGTTGAAGTCAACAGCTTGGACGTGGGTCTGGGCGGAAATGGTACGTTTCCTGTTGGGATCCCAGACGACAATGTCAGCGTCTGAGCCGACGGCTATAACACCCTTTCGAGGATATAAATTGAAAATTTTGGCAGCATTTGTGCTGGTAACTGCAACGAATCGCATAGGGTCCATTATTCCAGCGTGCACACCCTTCTCCCAGAGCACTGTCATTCTGTCCTCTACACCATTCACGCCATTGGGAATCTTCGTAAAATCGTCTTTGCCTAGAGCCTTTTGCTCGGCATTGAACGTGCAATTGTCGCTGCCGGTAACTTGAAGATTATCTCTGAAAAAATCGTATTAGTGCATATGTCTGAAGATCATACTCTCGGAAGGAAAATTAAACCATCAATTAAGTACCTTGACATCGAGTAAAGGCTAAAGTAATCAAAATTAATAATACGAAATTAAATAATAGTAAACGTCAAATGATTAAAAGTTGGGGGATGATTCTCATTTAATAGTAACCGTTTAAACTAGCAGTTTTTCTTCTATTCATTTAATCGACATTAATGCGCATCACCATAAAGGCAACTTCCTACGTCGGAGCTATTAATATCCAGACTAAGAGTTACGCTTATGTCATTCTCGTAATTTTGTTATTAAATATAATTTATTGTCATGAACGTTTGAGCGAAATAATACAGGGTAATAATCCAACACAATTCTTAAATCGGAAAGAGAATGAAAAAAAAAAAAGATTAATAGACTACATAAGAGTATAAATAAAAAAAAATTATACATAATAATATTCATGATGTGCCAAAATCATAGTCTTCTCATTTTTCATTTTTTTGTTTAATTAGAAACAAATATCTCTTAACCAACAAGTTAAAATATTTATAGTTTTTAATATAAAAAAATTCAATTAAATGTGATGCGAGAAGAAACAACCCAGCCATTATAAAGACATCAGGGATTCTTTACACAATCTACTTACTGGGCCAGGTGTTCAGTTAGATAGGCAGGTGTCGTTGGGTCAGGCCGCAACGGTGGGTTAGTAATAAAACGCCTTGCTCTCTCCACGTCTTTGCCATATTGCTCGCTACCATCGATACCGATGGTGCTTGCCAAGGTTTCCCCGAAAACGATGATACCGTCCGATCGCTTTGCCGACACAACGTCGGCAGCCGACTTGCTTGAAATCGCCGTTATGTACAACGGACTATTCACCTAAACGCGATATTTTTATTCTCTCATTGAACTGTTATATTCTTTTTATCTTTATGTTTAATATTATTATTAGGTTATTATCTATTAATCAAAAGAATTTATAACTGAAAAAATGTATACCGAAATTCAATAAAAATTTCAAAATGTTTCAATATTAAAATTATCGCTATTATCTTTTATTAGGAGACACAATAGTGTCTCGCGCTAAGTTATATAATCTTGTATTCTATATACGAATATTAGTTTTTAATTATACTAAAGTATTATATAAAATATATGAAATATATAACATTAGCGTATAAAATTAAATCTGTGTTTTTAATTCTAAACGTACATATTTTATGATAAGTATTGATACTATAAGTATATGTCAAATTCTACACAAATCAAAAAGCTATCAAACAAAATCTTTTTCAGCCGTGCTCGATTTACATTTAACAATTTAAAAAAGTTTCAACTAAAACATATTTTTATATCAACTCCTATATAACATTTTATATGTTTTTACATGCGCAATACATAATGCTAAAAGTAATAAAAATAATCATAAGAGAGAAATATTGTGTGTAATAGGCAAATGAATAAAAATAAGAGAAAAAGGATAAACAAAGATAACAAGTTACGTTCAATATGCATGCTGAGTAAATTTTGACGGTACTGTCAAATATAAATTTCAGTATGCGGACGGCATAATTGTGCAATTTGCGCATATGTCACGCAAGCGTCTAGCTGGATTACATAGAACCTTGA
>NW_017304417.1:929003-939634 GCF_001594115.1 Trachymyrmex septentrionalis | reverse complement strand
ATAAATTTCAGTATGCGGACGGCATAATTGTGCAATTTGCGCATATGTTACGCAAGCGTCTAGCTGGATTACTATTACTGCAATTGCAACCTATTTCCGTTAATCAACGGAATAGAAAGTGTATGGAGGGCGCGAAATAAGACTCGGTACTTTGGTACTCGGTAATCGATAATTTGGATCGTATATTATACATACATGCAACATTACTTGAGAAACACAATTCGAGATCAATAGAGTAAAAGATACCTAATGACAAGAAACATCGCGAAGAAACACATCGAGTTTTTCTGTTCAAGATCTTCAATACTCTCTATAAATCTAACTTTTTTTTCGATGTGTACGCTTACTTATTTAGAAAAAGACCAGTCGTGCGTTATTCCCTTTAAGTAGAAAGGAAAATATGTTGATACACGACTATTGCAGCGATCTCAAAAGAAAGTATTTTCCATTTTACAGACAAGATACTATACTTGGCAAGTACGATTTATTTAGGAATGTCTGCAATCGGATCTATCTTTAAATATTGCTGCTAACAACCAGCAATTTGTATTAACTCAACCTAGCTTTGGTCAGTAATATACATATTCGATTTGCTAATTCTCAAAGTATCAAGTATCTATAATTTCGCATATAGATGATTTCATAAATTTACAGTTCTAGCCTGCTTCGATGTCAAAGTCGTCCTAAATTTATTGTTGGCTTTGACTCACTTAGCTAACATGTTCACAAGTACTCGTGGCGTATCCGTATCCGGTCTGAGTGGTGGACTTATAACGTGGCCGGCGGCATGTCTCCAGCACTTGTGTAAGTAGTTGGTACCATCCGTGCCAATTGCGGCTGCCAAGGTTTCACCAAAGACACAAACGCCACGCTTACGCGCGGCCTCCACTTGTTCGGCGGCACTACGACTCATCACATGCACTATGTACAGCGGACAATTGACCTAAGCATGCAGAATTTTGGAACTAATACGGCATAAGATGCGACAGTAATTCTTAAAACATATATATTTTCAGTTGCTGAAAGAGAGAGAGAGAGAGAGAGAGGGGGGGGGGAAGGGACAGTAAAAAAAATTAATTTTTTTAAAGCAATATATATCTTTTTTAAGTATATATAAAGATGCAATGTAAAACTATAAAATTAAAAAAGAAAAGTTGAAATATTTAAGAAGATATAAAAAAAGAAGAAAGGAAGATGCTAAAATATGAATTTAGAGAGGAAAAATAAAATGGAATAGAGAAGTAATAAAGAGCAATTTTAAGCGCTATTATCACATTTTATGGCGTGATACAGATATTTCTTGATCTCAGTACGACTCGAAAATTTTGTACATCAGGCACATGCTATGAAAAGTAGTGTTCTAATTTCTAATCTACTAAATTTATGATCGTTCGTGAACTAAATACTGCTACGGGTACCGTGCCAAGTATATCTATATAGAACTTTAAAAGTAGTTAAATATAAAAAAATCTTACGTGTTTGAGACAAAGATATACATCAAAACAAATAACGAAGAATGAATATACGAAACTCTGACTAAAAGATATCAATGTTTTAACAATGATATTATAGCGAAGCGTTTAGCTTACCTGATTCGCGATAACGCATGCTCTATTCACAGCCTCCGCTTCAACCTCTTCGGGGCGTGACATCTCGTGGCCTTCTGGGCCAGTTACTCCTGCGGCTAGTAATTTCTTCGCATTCTGGAACAAGTTTATGATGGTGGAAAAGAACTCGTATGTTGTATTTTACATTAAAATCCTGTTTCAAACAACGTGGATATACATTATGAACCTCCATTACTCGCATAATTTTCAAGTCACATAGCAGTTTTATTAGCTTAGCTTTTTTTTATGTTACTTTGTTCGTCGACCATAATATACAAAAGATATTAAAAGCTTAGAAGTTACTATATATAAATATACTATTTTTATATTTTATGCTTTCAGAAATATATCTATATTGAAACGTGCGGAACCTCATAATCTTAAGAGGATATTAGGGAGGATTAATAATCAGAAGTATCATGAAGCAGCGAATTGATCTCAGGTAATACGTGCATTAGCGTACGCGTTATCATCATTTTGTATACGTATATGATATACCTCCGCGATAAGGTCGCCGTTCTCCGCATGCACCATAGCAATGGCGCCGATCTCCTTGCATGCCTTGAAAGTTTCGATCAGCTCCGGATCTCTGAGCATAAACATATCTTGGTACGCCATAAACATTTTGAAGCTACCGACGCCGTGCTCTTTCACCAGAGTCGTCATGTCCTCTTTGACCTGCAGACAGATGAGGCAATGAATATCGATGAATAATGAATTGCGAACGTGGCTTCCTTTCGATTGTATGATGGACAGCAGCAAATAAGGAGGCTCGATGGCAAATCGCTCTCGTCTATCGTGCCCTCAGGGAGCACGTGCGGTTTTCTCATCCGCCGTCACTCGGTATTCCAACCGCGTGATCGGCAATCGTAGATCGTAGTATATAAGCCGGTTACGAGAACTGCACAACCAATTTACAGAACGAGTTTGTTAGTTTTCCTACATTTGGAATCGCTCTGATCCAATCTCTATCGAATGTCGATAATTAAAGCTGTGCATTTTTTAAAACCTGAACCATACTAAGACACGAAAAATTACGAAAAATTGAGTTTAACTGAATTCTCTTTCCGCTTCGCCCATATTATGGATAAGAATATAATTTGAATTAGAAAATGAATAGATATAGAAAATGAATATCAGACAGTGTTAACATCTGATGAATTTGTTTAAAACTTTTAAATTGAATTACGAGTACCTCAATGACCAGAAAGTATAAAAGATACAATTAATGTATTAATTTTATGTAATTCGCGTATATCGTAACTTACATTGGAATTAGATAAATTGTCATTAAGACAATTGACGTCTAGTTAACATAATCAACATGTAAGTCTATAATAGATAAACGTTATAAAGTATTGATTTTTTTGAAATATTGTATTTAGAAATGTCATAATTTTAAATATGATTAACAGAAGGGAAGAAAGATGTCAAACCTAAATAAATTTTCTTTCTTAGGAGGATTTCGTGTTAAACATTGAAATTATCTCGTTCCGGATAACTAGAGAGACAGAATAGATGCACATGGCGCAATGGACTGGCTTAAACATTACGTTGTACTTATAGCGTAAACGCTTGATCGACGTATCATATCATAAAAGCAGTAGTATGGTAGTCGATAGCTAGGAAAACTGATGAAATTAGAAGTAGATACTTGTGTGACATGTTCTAACAAACTTCATTGGATTGCAATATATCTGTTGTAAGATATAATATGTAAAAAATATAAACTTATAAAATGTTTTATTCAAAATTTTCACCTTCGGACTCCAAGATGTTACGGCGACGTGCAACGCATAATCGCAGCATACTTTTTGGTCCGCCGATTGCCTATATCTCTCATAAGCCTCTACGATGCTCTCGTCTTTTCGCGGCACTACAAAATCAATGATCATCGTGGTACCGCCAGCGACTGCGGCTTTTGTGCCCTGATAAAAGTCATCTACCGACTTGGTACCCATAAACTCGAACTCGAAATGTGTATGCGGATCTATGCCACCGGGCATTACATATTTTCCACGAGCATCGATGGTTCTCGTGCCACCCGGAATAATGAGATTACGTCCCATTTGCCTGCGAACAAAAATGACAATTTTTCTCAAATAATTTCCTTCGTCCTTCGCAATCAATTCGAGAGATTTTTTGAGATAAATTACGACTCAATTAATCAAATTAATCTCAGTTGACATTGGCTAGTTGATTTGGACAGTTTCTATCGATTATCTAACGCTTACGATCAGTCACGCTCGTTCGATGAACGTTACAGCGAACGTAAATGTGTTATCTGTCGCTACACACCTCATTCAGATCTAAGTGATAAAATTACCGCGAATATGTAACACATTTAGTTTATAAAATAGCGGTTAGACAAGTAAATTAAATATATTGTAATATTACCAATGTAAATGCACAAACCTCGCTATTTTTGAGAATCGTGTGGATCTTAGCTTAGTAATTTGCCCTAATAAGTCCACTGGTAATTTCTGCACACGATGCATTATATTTTTTAAAAAAAACGATTTTGTAGGGAAAGTATCAAGCTTTCACGATATGTAATCGAAAATTTTCTCAAATTCGTTTTGGACACGTTACAAATCCACAAAGTGAGAAGAAAATTTTTCGTCTTTTTCAGCTCGTAGTTTTTGGTATGTAAAAATTATCAAACTCATATAAACTTAAAAAATGTGATAAGCTTTTAAAAGTAGAGATTTCAAGCCTTCAATGAGAGATTTCAATGACTTTTTACTACACCTAATATGTATGAACGCGGAATACAAATCAATATTACGCGTAATTAAAATGTATTTCGTATTTGCATACCTGATGATGCCATCCTCGATGTAGACATCGCTGTCGATTATCCCATCGTCGTTCACAACCTTGCCATTTTTAATTAACAATCTGTTCTGCGCGCTCTAAAACAAAATAATATTTGCGTTAGTTTAACGAGAGTTTATAGTTTCAAAAATATTGCTTCTAATGATTATGGGATATAACGGATTCAGCAGATCTCTTCTACTATCGACCATGATTCGGCCAACTGTCCTTGGTATAAGGCAACCTGATAATACGCAACGTGCATGGACTTCAACATCCGGCATACGCAATTAATGTATATACGTGCGCATCGCCGTGTACTACGGTATTATCAATCAGCGATGTATAAGAGAGTGCTCGTTCACGCACTTCCGCCAATGTACGCGATACGGATTTAGAGCATGTACACGATGTGCATGATCCGATAAGCTAATAATTATCCTGTTTTTTTTTTTTAAAGGATATACACAAAATACATTTCTCTATTCATTTTTGCAGCGAAATGCAAATGAATTGGCATTAAAAACATTTTATCAATATTTTGTATAACAAAAAATTATATTTTATATATCACATTTAGTTTATAAAGTAGCGGTTAGACAAGTGAACTGAATATATTATAATATTACCGGCATATTACCAGTTTAAATACACAAACCTCGCTATTTTTGAGAATCGTGCGGAATCTGAGCTTAGTAATTTGTCCTAACAAGTCCACTGGTGATTTCTGCACACGATACATTATAGTATAATAGATTCTTATTAACGTCGTAAAATACTGAAATACTAAATATACTAGAAATTTAATTAGAAATTGATTGAAGTTTGTAATTATTTCATTTCTTACATATATCCATGATAGGTATAGATAGGTATGTATTGTAGATAGAAACTGCTATCAAAAGATTTAACGATGTCAAAGATATCAATGACCAATTAACGAAATCAAAAAATATAACGCAGTTATCAGTTGCAATTATCTTGTGTTTCATTATTGACGTAACATTGCATTCCGTATACGATCTTGATCTTGTTGGAGGAATTAGATAGGTATGGAGGAGGGGGGAGAGAGAGGGAGAGAGAGAGAGAGAGAGAGAGAGAGACTCAGAATTAGAATATGCACCACAGCTAGGTTGCATCGTATCGGTGCATGGACGAACATTCCTTTAAAGGGATGTTGTGTTTTTCGCTCTCGTGCGTACAGAGAGAACGTAAAGGCCCAGCCCGTAGAGAAAGGGACTGACGATGAGGACGACAGGGTGTCCGTCGCGGTGTCAGAGAAAAAAGAACAATTCCCACATCAGCATAGTCTAGACTTCTTTGCGCCCCATGGAATCAGTCATGTTGATATAACGAGTTCTTCCGACGGCGAGCTCTACAAGACCCCTTCGATCTTGAGTGAATTTTAGCCGCCCTTCGATGCTTCTGTATCATCGATCCTAATCAGTTCTGTACTGTTTCGCATCAGAAAGCAATTCGATATACAAACAGCTGAAATACTATTTTCCAATCTGTCTAAAGAGATTTTCGTGTCACATAACTGTGAAATATCACAAATAAACGTTTACATTATTAGTACGGGTTTCGTATACAGCCAAGGCCATTGACTTGGATGATTTCTTAAACAATCTGACACTGTAAATAGACTTTTTGATAGATGTAGGATTCGTTGCATCAATTGAAGACGTTCAATAGAATCGGTGCAACAATGTATCTCGATTGAACTAATACGTAAAATTCAATGTAAAACAGTGTAGGAGATACTTTACGGGAAATGTAGAGAAACGCCGATGCTTGACCTTCGAATTTTATGTGCTGAGAGACCATCGGTAGATGTATTTTACGAAGGCGGAGACCTTGTCATCTTCAGAGTGTAGTATTAGCAGCAGCCGAGAACATATGTGTTTCATGTGTTAGAATTAGAAATCAGCGCGCGAGTATTTTCGGCGAGCATGCTCTTTAGATACGTCACGTATACGGCGTCGTGTGTGATTTTTTTAAGTGAAATCTTTGCGGGAGTGCTTCGAGAGCAATAAAATGAAGTATCAGTCATTGATTTAACTCTCTCAAAACTTGCAAATCGATAAATTATATAAAACATATTTGGTTTTATTGTTGATCTCTTCTTTCTTTTTGTCGAATTATTAAATATATATATATATAAGTAGATAACATTAATAATAAAATGTAATTATTGTAAATTTTAATCAAAAGAATAAACTTTTTGCAATTTTTTACTTTCTTTCTGTGTAATTAAATCCAATTTTTAAATTAATAAATTATATATATAAGCACAAAGGTTTCAAACGGTTAGAATAAACTTTTATAGTCTCGTATAAAAAGATGTACGATAAAACAGACAATTAATATAAAAAATTAGAAACAATTAATCTTTCAACTCAATACGATACAGATTTTTTTCATAAAAATACTTTGTGTATATATATGTATAATATAAAAAGTTACTGTTTATATTATATAATATATGAAGCAATATTCACGCTGTATAAAAGCGACACTAATACGTTGCAAAATGCGGGTTGCGTCAAGTCAGACCAGGGGCCCTGGTTAAAATCAATAGTCTCCGACACTTCCTGCCTATATGTTTCAAATTCGCCGGCACGAATCAACACGGTTGTAACTTGTAAGTGAAAATTCCTTATCGCGAATATCTTCTTACGATTAGACCGTGAGCGGCAATTTGGCGTGTCAGAAACCTGCTATACTCTCTCTCTCTCTCTCTCTCTCTCTCTCTCTCTCTCTCTTCATTTCTCAAGGTCTCTCGCAAAGTATGAGAATAGGATTCCTCTTTTAGACTTTCGGTGCTAGGCGCGAGAATGCAGATAGATCGATCTCCCAACAAATGTCCATTATTTCCTTGCAATATTTATGCGACATGTCGTTTCCTTTGCCAATGAGGAAGAAGCTAATAGAAGCTATTTTTAGAAACTTGCATCTAATTTACATCGTTCATTTAATTTAATTGAAAGTTATTACCTGATGCGCGCGACTTTTCATGTACGAAAGATGTTTATTTAGATCGCAAAAAATTATAATTAAAAGCTCTATAATAAAAGAAAAACATTTACAAAGGTATCTTTTACCTTTACAAGAAATGAAAGATGCTCTCTACATCTAAACCGGTAATTTTAAACAACTGCGATGCAGGTTGACTCGACAAACAGTGCGAGACACACGCGGCGGCCAAACTGAGATATTACACAATTATTTGATGTATTTATTGTTTTGCATTCAAAAAGATAATCAAACATTAAAAACTTATAAACTAAAAATGTATAGTTAACAAACTTTTTTCTATTCTTAAAGATTCTTTATCGTTAAACGTGATAACATATACACACACACGGTGAGTGCAAAAAATATTCGTACAAGAACATTTTTTAAAAGTCTTATTTGTAAGAAATAAACATTAATTAGCAATTTTATACAATAAATACATTCTGTTTTAACATAAACAAACGAGCTTTGCCTATATTCCTAATTTTAGAAGCTAAATTTCTTGACTGTACGCATACTTTTTGAACATCCAAACAATACAATTTGTAATTTTTGCTTATTTTTCAGATGATATATTTTCTGTAATTAATACATATCCTTTTGGTATATATAATTTTAAGAAACATACAGTCTATTTTATTCTTTATAAATAAATTGTTAATTACCCAGCAAGAAATGACCGTCAATTAAACGTAATAAAGTCGAATCGTCAAATTGATGTTGAAATTATTGTATCGATTCGACATATCAGTTCGATTACACATTTGTCGCTGGATAATATTTACTTTTTGAAAATAAAGTTTTTTTTTAAAAAACATTTTCTCGGTACGAATACTTTTTGCACTCACTGTATACAAGTACAATAATATCCAAATTTCACCAAAAATTATGAATAGGATAACAATAATAATATTGTACAATACATTAAAGTGCTTCTCAAGAAAAGTAGTCTGGTGCGTAAATCGTTTTTAATTTTTTCCAAGTGCACACAGTACTTAACAAATATGTAGACACGCAGATTAATCTGCGTCTGGGAAAGAACTCAATAGTTACGCAAGGCAAACCGCTTCTTCTCAATTATCGTACGATCGCCGGCTATCGAGTACGAGTGTAATTACGTCATTTTTCTTAATGAGAGATACCGTACGCGGACACATGCGTACATCTAATTCATGACTGTGCATGAGACCTCTACGAGAGCTCTCTTTGAGACGACATTGTTGTCCTTGGACCGTATCCCACGATCGTGTTTTACCACGTAAAACGATCGCGCGAAGATGCACACGCGTACAAAACTGGCATTGAATCGCTTGAATCCCACATCTGACTTTAATGAGAACCTACAATAATCAAATTGATTTCTATTCTATATGTAGGCATTGCGCTTTGATTATTTCTTAACTGACGCACGTTAAGAAGATTGCAATCGTTAATGCACATTAGTATTGGTCTTCTTTATACATCTATTTATCATATCCTATCGGTTTTACGCGAACGAGAGAGATCGCGAACGATCCGCCTGTCTATTCTACATTCGACATACACAGGAAATGATTGAACATAAGTCACACCTGGCTTCCTCTATCACGGCGTTTACGTTTGAGAATTGGTGCCGGCAACTCGCGTTTCGATCGACCGACTTAGCGACCTAGTCAAATTGAATTTTGCATAGTGCATCATCGTGAAAACGCAATGACGGACGGTAAGAAGGGATTTTTCGCGAGATTGCTTCGACCAACAATAGCTAAATAAAACTTCAAAACTAGGCAAATGCGAATAGAGCAAAAGGAAGCAGAGCAAGATAAGTAGCTAACAAAAATTGCCGTGAATAATAGTATACTGCGACATGCTTCGAAAGCCATATGTGTCACTCTTTTAATTTAGTCATATGGCGCGCGTGTCGCATCGTCGAAATCATGATAACTTATCATACATCAATAATTGGCTGTGTCTACAAAGCTAACACCACATTTTTAGAATAATAATAGAAATTGTATTAATCGATAATGACATTATAAATTGTACTAATTAATGGGCATGTAATCTTTTGATAGGAAGTGGTAGAATTCTTCAAATGTTAGAATTTTTTTTTCAGAAAAGGAATTCTAATGATCGAGTAGTAGATCTGAGAATACAGGATAACAACGTTTACGTTCGATTTGGAATACAATATGTATATTATTGAGTCGTATGAAAATAACAGAACATTATCTCGTAGAAATCAAATGACAACATTAAATGCTTAAATGTGAGATGCAACACATTTATAGCCTGCAAATAGCATAGCAGTTTATATAAATTCACCATAAATTCTTATAAACAGTAATATTAAATAATAGATAGTTTACAAACTATTATATTAATTATTATCTATAACTAATTAAACGATCGAACAAAAATCTTTCAGTTTACTTTACCCGACGATTAACTTGGATATTAACTTGGCAAACTGCCGTTGGTTTTTTATAATACTCGGTAAAAATACTAATAATTGTATTACAAATTGCAACAGAGAATGAGAGACTATACAGAGTGTTTCAAAATTCGCGCCCGCAAAGAGTACAAGATGTAATACTTTACTAAAAACAAACAACTTTTCCCTTTAACAAAATTGCATCCGATAAATAATTTTTGCGCTTATCTGTTAATTTCAACCTGCTCTTCTTCCAAAATTACTATTTGTTAGACGCAATTTTGCAAAAGGAAAAAGTTGTTTCTTTTTAGCGTAAAGTATCACATCTTGTACTTCACGGGCACGAATTTTTAAACATCCTGTATATTTAATAATTAAAATATTATGTTATTATGTTATATACTAATTAGGGGGCAATAAAAATAACGTGCTTTCTGTTGAAATAAACATGTAATAAAATATTATAACGTAAAAATCCAGCGCACAATGAAAGAAATATTGGAAACAGGAATATACATATATTAAATATTGGAGAAATGAAGAAATTAGGAATAGAGAGAGAGATGCAATGCATATTTTATTTGTTTAATTTTCATTTCTAATTTTTTTATTTCTTTAATATTCAATATATATTTATTTCTGCTATTTCCGCAATATTTCCATATTATCGTACACTCGTAAGATCGTAAAGATAAAAAGACTTGTCGAACGATTGGAGAACGCGTTGCTTAATTTCTAATCAAGGACATTTTCGTCTCGCCAGGAAGATTCTTCTC
>NW_017304417.1:922960-928903 GCF_001594115.1 Trachymyrmex septentrionalis | reverse complement strand
GGGGGGGGGGGGGGGGCGCCAGAGATGTCTCCGGTTTAGTATTTTTACTCTCGCGAAAATCGTCATAATCCGAAAGAACTCGCGGATTAACGATTGAATAGAAGCCCAAATATATTATCGATTTTATTCGAAAACCGTCAATGGCGCAAAACGTATTTTAAAGAGCATACCATATAACATCATATAACAGAGAGTTTTCCCGACATTAGGTCGGCGAGTCGAGTCGACGAACTATTGATTCGCAGAGCGCCGCGCCGACCCTGCGTCACTTCTGACCGCTCACCGCCTCTCAGTACCGTATGATTTTCCCTGTGCATTTTTCATCATGCGTGTTCTACTATGTTATATTACCTACATTACAAATCCTAAGCACATTAAAAGTATTTCTAGGCTTGAGTTTCTCCATCAAAATCTATATACACTGTACAGATTGAGTTGAGAAACGTATCCAAATTCGATACCAATTTTCAAGTCCTTTATCCTTTTTCAATGAAATCTTCATTATCTGTAATTATTTGTAGATCCGAACGAAGAAGAAGAGCAATCGATATTGCTTCATCAAGATATGAGTTAGAGGTTTTCCGTAATTACCATAGAAATTAGAAAGAATTCTAAAGTTCCAATAAGACAATGCAGATTTTTTTGATCTAATAAACAACGTTAAATTAAATGCAGTTAGTGCTTGGGGGATAACATGCTTGAATCTAACGGTATGACGATTGTTCCGTTTGCAGAATCAGTGAGAAAGAGGATGAGAGAGCTTTCTACTTTCAATAGGTAGTAACTAGTACGTACTAATTAAAGACAAGAGGCTAAAATTGGAATTTAAATTTCATTAGGCGTTCACCGAATTAGAATTAATCGATAAAAAAAAATGTTGTTAATCTTTTCGATAATACAAGTGTAATAAGGTATATTCGCGTGTTGTCGAAAAGATCTAGAAATTATATTTTTAATTCTAATTTTTATCTTTAACTTTATATTTAGATTTGTTTTATTTAAGAATTGGATTACGAATCAATAGGACACTAACCTTTGCCACGGGACGACACTACTTTCATTTGTTATATTGGAGCTGAGATGTTACAATGGTCATGCTTTCTTTTTTATGAATATTCGTCACATTTTATTATATATTTATATAAAATGCCACATAATAACACTATTCAAGCTTAAACTATAGACTACAATCTAACAATAGACCGTCGATATAGGCGTTACTTAATGACGACGCTTCTTTCTATTTTATCGTATTTCTATTGACGTTGGTACATCATAGAAACGCGTATAGTGCAGAGTGTAGGTATAGCTTCCGCAAATGATGCCCTACATTTTCTAAATTAGTGCCTCACAATGGTTATGTGTACACAAAATTGCAGCGTAAACATTATTTAATTAATTTTATTTATCTTTCGTGTCAAGCGAGCATTTCTTATAACTATGATGACTATTTCGTATACATATAATATATCCTTCGAAAACATTGTGTAATTCTGTAGGCTATTAAAAAAATTCAATGTATCATTTATGTATCATTAATGTGAAGTAAAATTTAGACGTCAAGATTTTCTATTTTTTACAGTTTTGTAATTTTCATACACGACATACTTTTGAATATTTTTAAATTCTGACTCTTCATGCAATTTATATAGATACATACGTATGTATAAATGATAAAAGGTAATAAAATCATCGAGTCGCCATAAAACCAACAGTATGAATTAGCTGCAGATTTCTTCGCTGTCTTAGTAGAGAATAATTTCACGCCTCATAGAATGAGATATATGAGGTATTTGCGATACTTGTATTGATACCGATTGAAGTATAAAAGAAGAGCGCACCGAGATGCATTTTCTTTCAAATATAACTATTAATTGATCTTTATTCGAGAAATTTGATAAATATCCAAAAAAAAAAAAAAAACAATAAAATTTGGTCAATTAAAAAATAAATCTCAACGCGTATAAAATAAAACAACATAACTTGATCTCTCTATATCAGAGAGAATTCGTTAAAAAAAGATAGCAATTTATTTTTATGCATATAATGTGATATACCTTAAATCGCATATCATCCATAATTGTATCGTATTTGCGTCAAACGTTATAAACATTTTCATTGATTAAAAATTGTCCGATAGGGTGCACGTAAAAAATAAATGGCGATATACCAAGTAATCAACCAAGTAAAGTCAACAATTTATCACTTATCTAACAAGATATAAACACGCATGCACATATATGAAATTCGAAAAATAGAACCAAGTAATCTCTAGCAGCCGTGTTACTCCGATTAAATGCATATTATGTCATATGCAAACGATAACCTCAATAAGATAAACGGTATCGCTAAGAGTTCTCATGCGATCGGGAGCACGATTAAGTCGTATCATATATTTTTTAAATCTAAGCTACTATATCAACTATTAACGGATATTAATTACAAAAAAATATATCGATACCGTTTAAATCTATCGAGCTACCGAGTACAAATATCTTGTTGTTGTTTATTAATTAGCAGGTATATTAATGCAGATTTCTCATTCCCACAAATTTCATACTTTAGTAAGATTCCAGTACGTACCCAGATAGCAAAATGTCTGCAGTCTTCTAGTAGACTGTCAGCAGGTTCGAGCAGAAAATGACGGCAGTCTGCCATCAACTGCGTCCGCATTAGGCTAATGTTCTGTTAACATCGCCTGCCGATATAATATGAAGACAAATTGTTGGTAGAAACTGAGCAGATCCTGCCGACATTATCTGACGCTTGCAGATTCTGTTACGTTTTTTTTCTAGCAGTCCGTCAACAGTATTATATACATCTAATTCTGTTCTTATTTTGTTGGCATAGTGTGTAGCAGACATTCAAAAAGTCTGTTTTCTACAGACTTGGCTATCTGGGTATGTACGTACAAATGTAACGATTTTTGTGATACTTTAAAGCAAGTTGCAAACAATTTCTAAAAAATATGAGTTAATTATTACACACAAGCTCTGTTTCGAATAAATCGAATTTTTAAGTGTAAGCAGAAAAATTGGTACGATTAGAAAGCGTTTTCTAAAACACAAAAGTGGGTAAAATTGAAAGGTGCAGGCTTTAATTCGTTTGAGAAAGTGAGATAAAAGTTGAAACGGAATTAGAGTTAACGATTGTTAGTTTTAATTCAATTTTAATTTTTAACGTCGACGGACGTACCCTTTGATAAATCAATGATACAATTCTCAACATTTAATCTTTTTTTTTTTTTTTTTTCCAAAATAGTATTTGTTTAAAAATTTCTTTCTCCATAGAATATATGATACTCTCGATGATGAAGACTTTCACGACACGCATGTTAATTTAGATGATTCGAAAAAGATTCGCTCGATCAAGATGAATATATTTTCTGAAAAATCAACTGTAGATGTTGCTCAACAATTTTTCATTCGATACGCGGAAACAGAAGAAAATCTTGTTAACGCCCAGCAGCGCGACGACGAGATTTCGGAGCGCAGAGGGTAGAAATTGAACCCGTAATGATCGTTATAGGTTTACTCGCACACGTTGCTTGAAATCTCAACATTTTTCTACTTAAAATCAGATAAATATACATATATATGTTTAGGCGTTGAAGAGAAAGAAGGCGAAGATACTGTAAAAAGTACAATACAAGAAACGCTAGAATGGAGCTAATTTATCGCAATTTATCGAGCCACCCGGTGCTACTCGCTCGTCATATCGTCATTGCACGTAGATAAAAATAATGATGTTCCTTTTCTTCGGCGCAAAAGTAACAGTCACGTAGCGGGGAGTTTGCATTGCAGGTGCTAAAACTGGCTAAAACGCACTCACCTGCAGATGAATGGGTACCTTCTTCACCGGAGTACTCATCTCGCGGGCTCACCTTCTCAAGATAGATATATATTCGCTCTTTGATTGTCTTTCGATGCACGAGCCACTTAGCTTAGCGTTTGCAATCTTTCCTCCTCTGCTCTTGATTCTTTTCTACGCTGTTCTACGCTGTTCTACGCGGAGAGAAGCGAACGAAGACAGGTGTACCCCTGATGTACCCCGACTATCCGCGTACCAACTACCATACGATACCGGTTACACGTACAAACTGCGCGCATCGACTAAACCACTAAACGCGGTTGACGTTGTTGACGGTTGACGCTTGACGCTGTGCGACGCTGCGAGCGCGCGTTACCACCATTTTACACCGCACGGTCTAAAGGGTGACTACTCCCTCACCTCGGCCAATCGGAGCAATGCGCGGACAAATTTGAAATAAAACACCGGTAAGATTCGCTTTATATAGTAGCCATACGCTTAGATATACGTATAATATTCAACCTTACGTTATATTTACAAATTTCATGAATCGCGAATCACTTCTTTCCATTCTTTCAAGTTTTTTTTTTTATTTATTTATTTTATTACCGACATATGTGTCGATAAATGATGAAATAAAAGGTACCTTCTGATTACTTTTAGCACTTTCAATCTTATATTAATGCGAAAACAACACTAACAAAATTTTGGATAGGTATGTGCGCGTACATATTATATACACTTTTTGACAAAAAGTTTTTTTTTTTCAGGCACAGATTTGAATAAAAGTCATTTCAAAAACAACGATGAGTACGGCAAAATGTCATAAGACTATTTCAATTCCTCTCGATAAGGCCTCCGAAGAAAGCCTACGCGTTGAAGCTGTATCTATCACCAATGTCAAGAAAATGATCTAGATTTGTGCGTAACTTTTTTTTCAGAGTATATACACTGACATATAAATATATAAACGCTTTTCTATTCTTTTCATCTACAAAATATATTATCACTGTAAGAACTTATTCATTGTTGTATTTCAAATACAACAATGAATAAGTTATTTAATACAACTATGAATAGGTTAATTAAACAGCATCCTTTGGTTGTATTATCAAAGTATTATTGTTAAAGTATGTACATATGGAATTTCAAAATATCTTGCGTATAATGTTTAAAAAGATTTTTGCGTTAGAATCGTAAAACATCATTTGGTTCTTTTCTTAAAAAATAAAATTATGAAAATAATTTCATAATCTTCCATTTTATTTTTTAAATAAAATTAGTTTCATTTCAGGGTTACAAAGAAATTTACAATTAAATTTAGTTACTCATTTATGCTCAGTCGCTTCTTTCTAATATTTTGCAATAAAATCTTATTTTATATTATATGATGTTCAACAAAATCTGGCTAATCAATTCAAGGATAATTTCAGGATATTCCAGGAAAAATTTTGATTTTTCCAGGATTTATGCCATCGATTAATTTTCGTCGATTTGCACATTATATGCTTTGTATTTAAGGATTCTATAGGAATGAATTAAAACGCTAACAAATTTGGAATATTATTTCTTGCTTTCTAAATAATATCAAAGGAACATCCATCAATACAAACAATTTTTCTACTATGTTCTATTTTAGACATTAAATTCAAGTTTCTCATTTTCTATTGCATCTTATAATTTATTAATTTATTGCATCTTTAAAGGACTTACACTCAAACAACTTTTGTTCTTATTATTTTTTTCTTTTTTTACGTTAATTGTTTTTAGAATAAAAGAATGATAAATTCCAGGCAAGCTCTGAAACTTCAGGGGTTTTCTAAGAATTTTCCAAAATATATAAAATTCCAGTATAATTCCAAGATTCAAGGACATTCAAGGACCGCTGGACATCATGACTTAGTGATCACATACGCGTGTGCATGTCATTATATAATTAAAGATGCGTTCCAAGTTTTGCGCTTATAGCGCTTGTAAATATCATTTGGCCTTACAGAACGTACCCTACATAATACGACGATGGAATAGATTTCACGTTTATGTAAAAAATAAAATTTGTGTAAAAAAAAATTTAATTATATTTGTAAAAAAGATATGTTTATTAAATATTGAATATATTGAAAATGTGGGCAG
>NW_017304417.1:909962-922860 GCF_001594115.1 Trachymyrmex septentrionalis | reverse complement strand
AATAAATATATATATATATATATACATATAAAATTTTCTTCTGGTGTTATCATGCAATAAAAAATTGTAGCGGAGAATATATGTACAGAAGCGTATCTTTCTTAGACTGAATATTTAGGACCACATTTCTTAATTGGCGTTAATCTCAGGCCTTTAGCCAACATTTGAGCTTCGAGGTCGCGATCTTCGTTTTGATATCTAAAAGAGAAATAAATATATTTGTATTAATTTTAGAAAAATAGTATATAACTTGTTAAAACTGTATTCACAAAAATTTATTTAGTCCAATCATCATTTTTCTTCAAAAACATTTACACTTGATCTATCAAAGAGAAACATTTAGATTAAAAAAGTAATTTTAAACACATTTCTATTATTAGCTTATTTCTTCTTTTTACATAATACAATACAAATAAGTCATAACATATAACTTTTTGCATCTTTATTTTCTCAAAAAACTTAAAAAAAATACACACACGACTACTATTTAAAAAATCTGTGTAAAGAGCTATTAACGATTTCTGACAATAATTAATAAATATTTCCACTATATGAATTGAAAAAAATATAAACAAATAGAATAGTTAATAATTTAAAAATGTATAGTAAATACTCAGATTTGAGAGAAAATAAAAATATGGACATAACATGCATTTGTAGAAGTAATATGTGTGTCAAACACGATGATTTACACCACCTTTGTCGTTCTTCTTCTAATAGAGCGATTAAGGAATCCCTTTTTGCTACTATCTCTAACATTTCCGTCAAGATTTCTCCTTCCTTTTTAACATCATCACTGGTCTTTTTATCATCTGTGAAATTATATTACAATTTATAAAACCGTTATATGCTTATATACACATTGTAATCTAAAAATTTCTTGCTGATAATAATATGTTAATAGTTTTATCATTTAAATATGTCATTCTTAACATTTTGTGTTTTTAATAGAATATTTAATGTTCGATAAATTCTAATAATTATCATAAAATAATAAATAATTAGAAAATTTAGAAATATTTACCATCGTCAGCTAAACGTTCACGCAATTCTTGTTGCAATCGCTCATGACGATCTTCCAATTGAACTTCTTGCGCACGCACTAGAAGTTCCTTTTCGTATCTACGCAGTTCCGTACGTTCTTTCATTAAATCAAACCATTCCCTAAGCAAATCAGCTTCTTCACGGTTGGAAGAATCTAAATGAAATTATTTAATATTTCATATTATATATATATTTACACATATATAAAATATTTATTTTAACAATTAATATGTATTATTTTTTATACTTTGTTTTTTTAAATTAAAAGCAATTAAAGCAATTAAAGGTCGATATACAAATCAAATAAAATGAATTTGAAATTACAGTAATAGTAAATTAGATATATAAGCAGAATATTATATTCTAATTTTAAGATATAATAACGAAGATTAAATATTAAAAATTTGGAAGGATCTATACATATGTAAATAATATTGTATTACCTCCTTCACCACGCAGCGCTTTTTCGACACTTACGCCCCGGCTTTCTAATTCCTTTTGTTTTACTTCGGTTTCTTCCAGTTTTCTTTGTATTTCTTGAGCCATTCGTAATCTTTAAAATGTATTTAATTTAGCAGAATTTTCAAATTAAAAAAACTGCACTACAAGCATATATAAGTATGCTCAAATTTGTCTTAGCATGTTGTTCTCTTTATTTAAATATAATACAAGTATATTATGTCTTACCTCTTTAATTGTGCTTGTCTAGTTATTTTTTTAGCAGTCTTCAATTTACGAGAAACGCTATTGCACAATTCTTCAGTTGCCGTAACTTTTTGCATGCATGACGTTGATAAAGCAGTTGTTTTGGTATCGTCATCTGATAAACTGTCATCTAAAACATAAAAGTATAAAATTATATCAATATATAAAATTATATCATAATACAATATTATTTTGTATCTTTATATCATTAACGAGATAAATACAAATATAAGAGGGATTAATACATTACTTTCTGTTTTGTAACATAAGAGTTATTTTAAAAAATAGCGTACAAAATATAATAACTCACAAAACAGAATTGTTATTTTATGATGATGAAATCAAATAATTTATGTATTTATTATCAGAAAAAGTATGCATGCAATGTGCATGTAATACAGATGTATACTCTATAATTTAAATAATGTTACAACATATTCTCGTAAAATGATAAGAATACTTGCATAAGTCATACCTGGTGACACTTGAGTGGTATACGTAGAATAATTAAGCGGTGGTGGCGGCACAGGTGGTGACTTTTCAGTGAAGAAATTTCCTACGAGCATATCTTCGCATACACTTTTAGGTCTCATGTCGCATTTCGATGGAATAGTTTTATCAATCTGCATTTTACATACCGAAACAATATATTATAGTTTTCTTTCTCAGAACACTTCATAATGTTAATAATAATATTAATGATAATAATAATAATAATATGATAATAATATGACTTACTTTTCCTTTTGACCCTCTTGAAGTCAGTCGGAATACTGATAACTTGTCCTTCTGATTGGGCGATGAATTTGTTTCCTTTTTGAAGAAGAAATCTGACACCGCCTGTATAATACTTTTTCTTCTCTCCGAGTCCTTCGGCTTTTTGTCCCGTTTGATTACCATGCTATTATTATCCGAAAGTGATAGACCTGCAGTATTTAGCATCTCGTCCATTGATTTCGCGCTAGTCGCTGGCAGTTTTTGAAAATTGATTTTTTTTGCGATGTTTTTCATATTATCGGTACTTTTGCTGATTTGTAATTTCAGCTCCGAATTATGTATTGCGCTAAAGTTATACGATTTAATTCTCTCAGTCTTCGGCGTATCGTCCTTTTTCGTATCGTCCATTGAGAGTTGTCTCCGCGTCACCTTCATTCTTAATTCCTTGATTCTGTCTTCAGGACTTAAGCCCAAGTCTTCATCGCTTTTCATTCTAGCTCGTTCTCGAGCATCTTGTCTGGCTTTTTCGGCAGTTCTCCTCACTTCCTCGTTTTTCAATCTTGATGGCGCAAGTGGCGTTTTAAAAGCATCCTCTAGACTAGTAATAATCGACTTTTCGTCTGCCTTCTTTGGGATTTTTTCTTTGGTTTCTTCTTGATCGGTCTGTTCACAAGAGTACAAAGACATCGAAAGATTCGACGACTTACTCGCTTCCCCGAAAATTGTGTGAGTAGGACTGTTTATTGGCGACATTATAGAAGTAGGCACAAACTTGTTACCAACGGAAGAAATATTAGATAATGATGGTTTTATCGGTGATAGCCCGGTGGTAAAAGATGAAGCTCTGGCAGCTCTTCGGGCCTTTTTTTCGGCTGACTTTTGTTTGTGAGCCTCAAGTTTATCCATAAGAAGATCTTGAATAAGATCCTTTTGTTTTGATCGTTCTCTTGTAATCTCTTCAAGTTTCCTCGAGGTCGCTGGTGAATTGATACCATTACTGTTACCGTTTACACTTATTGTTTCTTGACACTTAATCTCTTCAGTGATCATTTCTGCAGTGCGTGTCTGCGCTACTAAGCTTTTCGAATTTTTTCGTCTTGATTTTCTTACGTCAATGGAATCCTTGGCGTTGCTAAACTCTGCGATTCGAGATTGCAATCTCTTTACATATTCTAAATAGTCTGGATTGTTAGAATCCGTCTTGGCTGATTCCTCGTGTTTTTCTGTCATTTCTACAGGAACTATAGACACCTGAGGGTTAATCGGACTGGCAAGCACTGTAACGACTTCGCTAGTAGTCGTATCCTCCGCTGGTTCAACAAGTAACAGACTATCTTCCTCCATCGATTGAAGTAATTCTTTGTTAAAAGCTTCTGCTAATTGTTCCCGCTTCACGTTCTCCTTAAATTCATTTTCATCTTGTTCCTCAGTTTGAATTTTCGGCTTCATTGATGATTTATTCATAATAGGCTCGTTTAATTTGCCCATCACATCCTCCATAGTAATTGGATCAATCTCAATCACATTAGCGTCCTTGAAGCCTTCTTCTTCGTCTTCATCGTACGAGTCATTTTCCAGGTCGAGTCTCGCTATCGGTGCGTCAGCGACTGGTAGATTGCGCATGTTAGTTGAAACAGGAATGTTGGAAAGAGTCGTCTTGACATTTACGAATTCGATGTAGCCTCGATTTTTCAACATCGCGACATTCGAGGCATCTTGGAGACTGTCATCCAGCAGTGACTCATTGTCCGTGTCCATGTAATTAATATCTTCGCCATTGACTAACAGTTTTGACGTGTTATTGTTCGGGTATTCCTGTTGATCGACTACCCGATCAAGCTTGAAATAGTCGAGTTCCGTATCCTCTTCTTTAACAATTCTAGCAAGTGTAGAG
Organism: Trachymyrmex septentrionalis; assembly: GCF_001594115.1. Lineage (NCBI taxonomy): Eukaryota > Metazoa > Arthropoda > Insecta > Hymenoptera > Formicidae > Trachymyrmex > Trachymyrmex septentrionalis. The sequence continues at coordinate 918,500 of NW_017304417.1, read as the reverse complement.
GATAGTTTTGTATTATTCTTTCGTACAGTGATAAAACCAGGATCAATATCGAGTTCTACATCACGAAGGTCTTCAGAAACCAAAGCTTCCCCGTCGCGAGCCCATTCGGAAAATTCTGTTTCAGTAAATGCTGCGGTGGTAATGTCGTTTTCCTCGGAATCGTCTTGTTTATTAGACACTGCCGAAGCTTCGGAAGTAGAACTACTGCAGTTACTCTTCCTGCTGTCATCCTGCAAGTCTAATTGTTCCATATTATTATTTATCACTTCAATAGTATGTGTATTGTTAATTGAATCATGTAATCGGCGATCCTGCAGAAAGGAGACTTCGATAGAATCGGGTTCGAAAGTCTGGCCATCGTCGAGATTATAATGTTTGTATTGATCAATTCCTTCATCCAATAAAAGATCGCCATCGGTACTGTGAATCTGCAATCTAGGCGGCGAAAAATTTACAGCAACAAGTTGTTCGTTTTCAATTGCTTCGTTAGAATTGGAGGAAGATAATGAATCACTATCTATCTCAGAATCGCCCGAACTGGCATCCTTGTCTTCGTTCTTCTTGCTCCAATCCACTTGCGGCACGACAATAGATGTTTCGTGAAGGGGACTACGCGGTCTAAAACCATTACTTTCTTCCATATTGTTTGATAGAATTTTCTCAATATTTTGCGAGCTTTTTATATCCTCTACGGCGTTTTTTGTCAAGTTATTAGTTTGCTGTAGAAATACTTGTTCGTTGATTAACTCCCTGTCTTTCATCGATGATTCACTGCAGATATTGGGTGCTGTCTTCGATTTCAAGATACTGGATTCTTTCACTAAATCAGGTAATTGCTGCGTCTTGGATGTTTCTATCAAGGTGGTCGGTTTTGCGATATTATTCGATGAATTTCGGCAGTGATCAGATGATAATTGTCGAGAAAATAAAATTGTAGGCGATAATGGAGAAAGCGGTGCATTGTTGATTCGCAGTTTACTAGTACCTTAAAAAAATACAATCATACACATAAAAGATGTTTTTCAAGAATATAACATTTTACAAATTTTTTTCTCTTTTTTTAATAATTAATATATCATAAATATTGTTATATATGTTATATAGACATTTTAAACCGTGTGTGGAAACACAAAACGCTTGAACTCGAGGATTAGCCGTAACTCATACAGGGCATTATAAGGCTACAGGACTTTGAAACATATTACCTCACATTCACTGTTCACAAATTTGTATTGTTATTATTATTATTATGTTAGAAACTCAAAAGTAACACTTCAATGTAGAACACGTGTGTTAATTAAGTTTGCATACTAAAAAAATTTCAAAAAAATTATTTTTAATAAATAAATCGAGTTTCTAACAAAATAGCTATAATTATAATAATAAAGAATTTGTAAACGGTAAATGTACAGTGAGGTAATATATTTCAAAGTCCTATAGTGCCCTGTATAAGTTACGGTTAATATCATCCTTGAGTTCAAGCGTTTTATGTCTCCGCGTATGATCTAAATTCTAAATACTATGAAACAAAAGGAGTGGGGATGACGATAGGCAATATCGAAATGTGTAACTCGGCTGCAGGCCTGTGTTATTAGAAATTTTTGAATATTAAAAATGTTATAAAATAATATAGAAATTAATATATTAAAATATTATTAAAAACATGAAAATAAGCATAAAAATAAAGGTACCTTGAAGAAACGCCTGCATGGTAGGACTAGGCTCTGGTGCAGGATTTAACAACTTTTGATGTTGGGAGATTGCATCAGTAAAATTTCTCAACTTCGTGTCCACATTAGACGTCGAACCTGATTTTATGACGGAACCACCCAACGCTGATCCTCCCAATAAATAACGTTTTTTCAATTCTAAAGAGAGCCTCGAAGCGATTCCGCCAGTGGAATGAGTACGATTCAGAAGATAATCTCCCTTTCGTGGATTTAACAATGGTGTGCAGTTATTTGTGTCAACAGAAGCTGGCATGTTACAATTTACTTCTTTATTCGACTCCATCTTAATATGGTCTTCCAAAAATCGCTCCCTAGTGTCTTGCTGTTTCTTGCCTTGCGTCAAGTTGCCATTGATCGAAGAGATCATCTTACTCTTCACCTGCACCTTCTTCGGTTCAACATAAGTGCCTCTCGTTTTCCGCACATAAGAATCGTTGATGGTAATTTCGGGAATCTCATGCTGTGTCGGAGTCGCTTCATCGTGCTCGAATTCAGAGTCGGTCGAAATCTCAGTTGCGGAATTTTCCACACTTTCATTAGTCGATGCATCTTCCGAAGATACAACCTACAGATCAAAGTGTGCTAAATGAATAAAAATTATAATAAATATATAATTAGAATAATAAGTAAGAGTTTAGTAAATTAGTAAGTGTTGAATAAAGAAAGACATAGATGCTAATATTCTGATTATGAGTGGATATATTCTGACATGTGTTATTTCTGTAAATAGGTTTTATATGTATGTATAAACCAATATTTTATCGCATATTTTATAATTAAAACAAAAACGTGGTGAGATATTTAATAAAGTACTGGCTGGTGGTAATTTCTAAATGAATTAGTCAATATTGGTGAGGAAACTTCTACTTTTTTAGAATAAGCAAACACAAACGATTAATGATTTAAGTCAATGTTAATAATAAATTAGTTCAATAACACACCATTCATACACAACAAGATGGATTACCTTTTTTTTCAATGCTCCTTATATAATTGGTTGACTAAAAATTAGCCCCATTGAAAATTAAAAAATCAATCACCATCAGCCAAGAATTTTGCTTGTACTTTTTTTACTTTATTAATACATCTCACAATTTTCCCTAATTTAAAATTACATAACTACAATATCTACTAAAGATGTCTAAGAGAGAAATTATGAATTATATAATGTATCAATTCCAAAAATCTCTGTACCTAAATTGTAAAATCGCAAACCTTACAGTTATATTCCTAACTTTATTATTAAAAAAAAACCGGATTAATAAATAAACAAGAAAGAGCCATAGCTAAGCTGGATGTTAATGCTATATATTAAATCTCATATACTACATATAAAAATAAACCTTTAACCTCTATCGGGTCATTCTCAATGTTTAAAATTCGCCTGAAAGTATTAAAAATAATTTTGGTATATATAAATTTGGTACATATTTCGATATAAACAATAAAATAATATAATATAATAATAATTATTCTTGTCTATGACATATTGTTAACGTTTTCGTACATTACAAGTACATGGTTACGCGAGTTCTCTGAGTTCTCATCAGCAAAACTGCCAAAAATATTAAATTACACAATTGTTATAAAATACATTTTACGTAACAATGGACGGCCAATTCAGGTATTTCTATCCTGTTCACATAAGACTTGGTTCACACTTTTAGAAATCTACACATTATTTTACTTATATTGACCATTAATTGAATGACTGGCCATTCATCAAAAAAGAAGAACTGCGAACAATATATAAAACGCGTAAAACAGGAATTAGGGATGATTATATTATTTTATATCAAAATTATTTTTAATAATTTTAACGTTTTAGGCAAATTTTAAACATTGAAAATGACCCGATAGAGGTTAAACCATTTGTTATACATGAGATTATTGTTGCATATATAGTATACAAGATTTAATATATAACATTAATATCCAGTTTGGCTCGTGGCCCTTTCTTGTTTATTTATTAATTTATTCGAATTAAGGAACCTTATTAAATTAATTGAAGTATTGTTAAAATACGGATTGATTTAATATATAAGTATATAGAAGTAAAATATATATATAATCTATCAATATTTAATAAATTTGTAGTAAATATGCAGAATAATAAAATATAATAACATCGGATCACTTAAATAGATTTGACCAGTCTAAAACAGTTTTTCAACAAAAATTCAATTGTATGCTATATTTTTCACAATTCTTCACACTTCTTAGAATCATTAATATGTTTTGATAAAACTAGAGAGAGACCTCAAGTTTTACATATAAAGTTTTGATTTGAAAGGAGTAAGAGTTCAGTATTTAATCATATTCTTGAAACTTAATTTGCGAGAAATTATTTGTTTTTAATTATTTATAATTTGAAAATTACGTAACGTAGAAAACTTTCATAAACTTTTAATATTCAAAAATACTAAACAGTTGTATTAGTTAGATAATTATAATAAAACGTATATATAAGTGAAAGCATTTCTTATAAAGCATTACATTACAAAATAATTTAATAATAATAGCACAAATATTATTATTAACATTATGAAATTACGCATTTGTCTTTCTTTGAGTGACTATTTCTAGAAATAAATTTGATAGATTCCTCAGGTTTATTTGACAAATGCGAATTTGTATGATAAACTTCTTGGGCTGACGTTACAGATTTTTTTTTATTTTGTAATTTTGACATATCGGTGACATTATGATTTTCTGCTATCATAATATTTTTTACATCTTTTGTAATTTCGTTGTTGAAATTCGAAAGATTCGTAATGTCCCGACTTTGTAATTTTGTGACATTTCGTCTTATTGGTCTTTGAACATCTATTGAATTAGTATCAGGATTTTGAATATCTTGACAGTGAATTTCCGAGACATCATTAACATCTCGACTTATTACTTCTGAAATAATGTCTGGACTGTTAACTTTTGAAAACTTTTCCACATCTTGACTTTGAATACTAAAACCATTATTGCTATTCTGACCATATAATCTTGAAATATTCTCGACAGTTTGACTTTGTAGTTTTGGCATATCTTCAATAACTTGATTTTGACATAAAAGTTTCAAGCTTTTTTTTGCTAATTTTCTTCTTACTGAAATTTCAGGCAGAGAGAGTTCAGTGCTAGAAATTTTCAAATTAGGATTCTCTATTAAAGCCTTTTGAAAAGGACTAATTATGTCATAAGACTTTTTTTTTCGCTCGGGCCTTTTAGGAACTTCTTTAACACAATTTTCTGCTAAATTATTATTTATAATTGTATCTTTAATATTCATAGATGTATTTACTATTCTCTCGACAATTATTGTCTTTATTGCGGACTCATCTTTAGATGTCGTGTTTTTTAATTCAGATAATGATTTAGAATAACTGTTAATACTTTTAGGAAAAACCCGCGATGTATCTTCATTCAAATTAGTATCGCTTTTATGCAATCTATTGTATTTGATAACTTTATCCGTATTATTATTTAACCGTAAAGGAGCAGTTAATTTTCCATTGAGAAGTGTATTATTTCCGAATAACAAATGTTTCTTTGATTTATTATCTTTATTCAGGTTATCATTTAAAATATCTGTTTTGTTAACTTGTTTTTCATCACTATTATTACTTATTGTTAGTATGGTTCCATCTAAATTCATCGTGTTCGCTCTTTTTTCTTCATTTTCTGTATTATTTAAAATATTGGTTTGTATATCTGCTTTAATTATATTATTCTCTTTCATTATATCATCTATTGTGTTGCTATTTAAATTTATATTGTTTTTCTTTTCTTGATTTGTTTCATTTATGTCACTATTCAGAACGTTGTCTGTTGGATTAATCCTTTTTTGTTCTTTTCTATCATCTGTAATATTAAAAACATTATTTTTTACATCCGTTTGCAACGTCAATATGTTGGAAATTATAACAGTAGGAAATTTGAAATTGTTAGTATTTATATTCATATCTGTATCTGCATTTGTGTTTGAAATATTTTTGTTCTCTAATGTAGGAATATTATAGTTCGATGTTAGTGGATCAATACGATTACTGTCAACATTTAATTGAGAATTTAATTCAATAAGACTATTTCTTGTCAAATCTAAACTATCGCATGCTATTTCCTTTTCATCATTACGCACTGCTTCAAATTCTGACAAATAAAACTGAGAACTCGTCTCATCAAATTTGAAAGGCAAATCGCCTTTCAAGTTTGCAATTTTATTTTGCTCTTCGATTTGATTAAATTGTTGATCAATCACATCAATGTCATTCTCGTCCAAGTTGCTTATTTCTTCGATATCAATTTCTAACTTTCGTCTTTCATTTTGTTTAATAGCGATTATGTTGGAAGTTTTAGATTTGTTATTACTTGAAGAACTGGTCTTATTAAAGTATTTAAGCATTTCCTCTGCATTTACTCTATTGGATAATTTAGGTTTAATATGTAACTTTACCATTTTTAGATTAGATGTATCTTCAGTTCCCTCACTTTGTGTAGGAACTTGATCTTTCGAAACAATTTTTTTATTCTCCGTAAAATATTTACTCATCTTCAACTGGGCATATTCAGTTGACAGTGGTCGAAGTCCATTTTCTATAACTTTATTCTTTGCTTTTCTTTGCTTTAGATCGCGCTTCAGCTTATCAAATGCGTTATCACAGTTACCAAAACTTGGAACACTACGCGATTCTAGGGGAACCAGTAATTTCGAAGTTTCTAAAGATACTTCGTCAAGCTGTATCTCTTGTGTCGGAGATGGCGATGTCACTATTACTATTGGATGTATCAACTCTTGTAATACGCTCGCAGGAGGTATCGGAGTTGTTGAATGTATGCCAATATTCTTATCAATAATATTGCTCATAGGAATATTATTACTATCGTCAATAAACTCAACATTCCTATCTCTGTTAATAAAATAGCTATCCTTGCTTTGATTAGTAATACTAATATTTTCACACTTAAATATTTCTATTTCTTCAGGCAAATTAGATTTCGAGTACTCTACTAAATCGTCCAAGTGATCGCTAATAATTGAATTGTCACTATACAACATCTCTACCGATTGATAAATCTCTGACGATGAAGAAGATAAAGAATTTTTGCTTTCATTCAAAGAAGTGATCATACCCGGCAATTCATTAGCATTAAGGATAGTTTCGTTATCAGAAACCTTGGAATCCTTGCTTGTTTCAATGCAAGGTATAATATCTGCAACTGTAATTTTCGCAACTGTTTCTAAACCAACTGTCAAACTATTTAACGCGGAATCTCCTCTCAAATTATTTGTAGATAAATTTAATGAATTCTTAACTAGATTATTTCTACCCCAATCATTAACATTTGCATTGAAATTAATAGAATTTGGTGTAAGACTTCTTATGTTAACATCGAGGATATTATTTTGTGAACAATCATCGTAAACTTTATCATCTAATTCGTCTAATTCTAATTGAATACTTTCGTCCACAAAACTTTCGTACTCAGAATTATTTTGATCCGAAATATTATTGTTAGTGTTATTTGGCATTGGAAGAGACTGATTGAAATCAGTTGCGCAAATTACATTTTCAGAAATTTGCGAAATAACATTGAGAGATGCACCATTTTTATAAGTGGAAATCATACTGTCTTGATCGTATATATTTTTAGCTAATTCATTAAAAATTAATGCTGTCTCATTGGAGAATTTTAGCAGTTCTCCGAAAGTATTTCTCTCGGATGATAGATCATTATCATTTGTATTCATGTTGGAAATTGTGGGCGATGTTACTTTGGATTCGAAAGAAATGAATGACTCTTGAACTATAGCGGGATCTATAGAGTCTTGAGATTGTTTCACCTCTGTTTCCGAACCGGTATCGGTATCACAATTGCGCGGTGGCACCTTCAACCATACTTCCTGCTTCCGAAGCTCTCGCGCACGTACGTCTTCCTCATCTTCGGTCGCAGTGCCGCTTTCATCATCTAATAAAGAAATCAAAATATATGTTACAATATAAATATAAGTTGAAGAATTTGTAATATAAGTTGGAGAATTTATTAAAATTATTTCACATTCTATTCTTTTTTCCCTTCTGTTCTCTTCATTTTTTATAATTAAAATCGATACAGAGAATATTTTCATAACGAAAATCGTGCTATGTAAAATGTAACAAAAAATATTGATGTTGTATAATTTTAACAAGTTTTGTGCGTGCGTGTACATATACTTTCATATATGTATGATAAATGTTACCTTCACTAGTATATTCATCACTAGAATCTTCATATTCGTTGCTCCCAGTGTCAGATTGCCCGATTGTAGCATGTGGATGCGAATAGCGCAATGTCCAATTTTTAGCTAATTCAAGAGTTCCTTCAGTCGTTAATGGTTGATCTATAGCTTCCTCAAATACTTCATTATCTTCATCAGAATCACTACAAAAAAATTGATAATTTGAACAATTATTATAATAAAAAATTTTAATATATGAATATATATACATATACATTGCTTTTTGTATTGTAAACGAATACAAATATTAAAATACAGATATACTCTAATACAAATTTAAAGTTTAAAATCTTATTCATATCAGTCATAATTAAATCAGAATTATTTTTATTTAAATACTATAAAGCTATACAAAAAGTGGTATGAAAAATATTATATAAATAATATATGCATGTTTACCTCATATCAGAAATATCATCACTGGATCCCATTTCTGCGGTAGAAGCACCAAAATTTCTGTCTGTCCATTCATCTTCATCCATTTGACTGTGACCTTCCTCGGGATCTGATATTTCTGCCAGATTTTCAAATTCAATTCTT
>NW_017304417.1:907341-909862 GCF_001594115.1 Trachymyrmex septentrionalis | reverse complement strand
ACATCGTATCATCGTTGATATACGTACGTATACATATAAAAGGATGCATACTATACATATATATATATATATATGTATATGCACGCACGCACGCACGCACGCAGGGGCATTCAAAACAGGTCACCTGACTCGCTTGTTTTTAACAGTAGAAGAAAAAGTATCAAACAAAAGTTGCTTGATTTCGAGAGGCACATAATGTGATGTCAATAATTGTTTTGTAAGCGTAAAGAGGATAGGTAAAGGTCTGTTTTTTTTTAATGGAATGATATGTTTTTTTATTTACATTCTGATAGAGTATTTTAAGACGAATACAATGACCTATAATTGAAGGTCATTTAAAGTTACGCAAGATCAATAATGGAAAATAATTGAATTTAATGGAAAATAAATTGTTTCAAGGCACTCTTCGAATAACTTCGTGTCTTTTCTTCTTGTTAGTATACCGCTCATTGTTCAAGTGTACCACGGTATGTAAATAAACATTGAAGGTTTATTTAAACATAACAAGGTTAGCTGTAATTGAAAATAAATTGTTTAAAGGCATTTTTCGAATATTTCATTAATTTACTTATTTGCATACTCATCGACACATTTTCTGAAACATGTCGACACAGACATTGCACGACGAATTTCATTCAGATCAATCACAACGTAAGCTCTTCTTATATGCTCCTTCATGTCTTCTCTTGTTATCGGCACTTCGCTGTACACTTGTTGTTTTAACTTTCCCCACAAATAAAAATCCATAGGTTGTAAATCTAGGGAATGTGCGGCCCATCTGTTATTTCTTGATCGATCAATCCAACAATCTCCAAATTTTCTGTTTAGCAATTCAGTAATAATCCGTGCAGAATGAGCAGGACATCCATCTTGCTAGTATCACATTGATTGTCATATGTTCAGTGGAAGATCTAATAATAGTGGCAATATTTTTGTTAAAATCTGTGCATACTTGCAACTATGTATTTAATGGAATTAATAAATTCCATCGATAAAATGAAGACCAATTATTTTATCATTAAGAATTCCGGCCCAGACGTTTATAGATCAAGGTCTCTGCCTGTCCACTTCTCTCATCCAATGTGGATTTTCTACTGAGCAATTGCGAAGATTTACTTGTCCATTAGTTGTAAATGTATTATAGCTTCGTCAGTAAATAAAATTTTAGTGACAAATATATCATCTTCTTGTAGTCTTTATAGTGCCCATTCACAGAATTGTACACGATTTTGAAAATCATGTAACTCTTGATGAAGTGAGATATGGCAGGGATGAAATTTGTTGGAATGGAGATTATTCGCAGAACATTTCGTCAACTAATATCACTTTCACGTTCAAGCTGTCTTGTACTGATATATGGATTTAGTGTTACAGCGGTTAAAATGTTCGTTGAATTTCGGTCGTCTGTTGTTTTCTTGATTCGTTTGTGTTTTTTTATTATCTACACTTCCTGTTTCTTGAAACGTCTATACTGTGTTTGAAAAAACAGAGTATGAGGGATGGACATGATCGAGAAATCTTTCAGTACTGCTTCTCTCATAATTTAGCGACATTCATCATAGACGAAAATCATATCGATTTTTTCCACTTTCGTATAACGCATTTCGCAAGACACACACTTTGATCGATAGATGAATTCAAACTGATCAGTAAATATGGATAATGCTATGTGCGAAATTTAAACAGTAAATATTTACATACCCTTGAACGATTAACGGTATACCAACAAGAAGAGAAGACACAAAATTATTTGAAGAGTGCCTTGAAAAAATTTATTTTTCATTACATTCAATTATTTTCCATTATTGACCTTGCGTAACCTTCAATTATAGATCATTGTATTCGTCTTAAAATGCTCTATCAGAATGTAAATAAAAAAACATTTTATTCCATTTAAAAAAATAGATTTAACCTTTGCCTATCCTCTTTACGCCTATAAAACAATTATTGACATCACATTATGTGCCTCTCGAAACCAAGCAACTTTTGTTTGATACTTTTTCTTTTATTGTTAAAAACAAGCGAGTTATTCAGGTGGCCGGTTTTAAATGCCCCTCCCTGTTTATATACATACACTGGATAACAAAATTAACGCAACACCTGTTCACTCTGCAAAAATAGGCAAATTTCAAGATACAATAACTTCGTCAAAAATTGTCGTATCGGGATATTTAAAAAAGCATTTTACAGGTAGAAACTTCTACTTTTCGGATCGCTACTTAAAAAAACATGGAAGACCATTTTTGCTTCAGCGTTGAATAACTCGATGAAAAAAAATCGTACGGAGCTTCGTAAAAAAGCAAATTAAAGGTAAAGATTTGTTCTTTCGAATGATATAAATCGCATTTGTATATAATTTTTATTCCACTCCGTGGAGCTTCGCAAATTTCATAACAAATTTTGAGGTCTGATATATCTTCATTTATGTTTGTGTAACTTCATGAAATCTCCATAAGACCGTTTTTTTAAGTAGCGATCCGAAAAATAGAGGTTTCTACCTGTAAAATGCTTTTTTAAACAT
>NW_017304417.1:893338-907241 GCF_001594115.1 Trachymyrmex septentrionalis | reverse complement strand
TGTGTACTTTTAAATAATTTTTTTCTGTTCTTTGATGTTTTAAACATTGTATGAAAAAATATATAAATATTATTTTAGTAACTGTTTCTAATTTTTATATCTTATCTCTATATCATTATTACAAGCTTTCTAATACCTTTTCTGATGTTTTTGATGCAGTCGCGGCATTAGGTACATTTTCTTTATTCACCAAGTTAATTCTTTTTTTTTCTGCTCTAGATTTCATTGTTCCCGATAATCCAAAGTGTTGCGTACAGTAAAAGCGTCCTCCGTTTTTTTCTCGATCAAATGTATGATTTCCTGTATAACAGTAATGATTTCGTATCGAAAAGGTTTATAAAATATTATAAAGAGAGAATATAATATTACCTATTCTTAACGAGATGGAACAATATTCACAACGGAAACAACCGCGGTGAAAGAATTTACCTTCCGCACTGAGTCTTTCCATAAGGTAAACTCTTTTATTGCAAAAATGGCACATCTCTGAACCCCCTTGCACTGGTAGTGCGATAGTAGGCTTAGTGTTCTAAACAAAAATGAATAATAAATAAATAATTTTATATACCGAGTGCCCATTTTAATTGACCACCTTAAATATCTCTTGGACGCTGCATTTTAGGGAAAATGCTTGAGATAAAAATTTTGTAACTTCGAGGGAGACATAAGATGGTACCATTCGTTTGATTTTGGTTGGCGTTATCAAGATCAGAGCAAGTAGGTCATTTTAAATTTTTAAATAACAGAACTCCCCAAAACATTTATAATAAAGTATTTTTTTATTAAGTACTTTTTGAATTATAAAGCTTGGAAGTTATAATACAACCAGCGTTAACATTATTCAAGGTGTTCAACCGATGATTAAAACCTCTTGAATGTTATTCACGATTATTACCTGGATAACATTTGTCAAGATCCATTGAAGATTGTTTCTCTTATTTTTATTTTCAAGTAAAAATAAATTTTTAGTACAAAAATGAAAATAAGAGAAACAACCTCCAATGACCTTTTGACAAATGTTATCCGGGCCATAATTATGAATAATATTCAAGCGATTTCAGCCGTAGGTCGGATACCTTGGGTAATGCTTATGCTAGTGATAGATACTATAACTTTCAAGCTTTATAACTCGAAAAATAAAAAAAATATGTTATTGTAGTGTTTTAAAAAACTTTAAAAAGCTTGAAAAGTTGCACGTTCCTAGGTAGTGGGATGGATCTCTCTTCACAGGGAAAATTGTGTGTGAACGTCCCTAAGCGGAGAGGATTTGCTTGAAGTCGTTACAAAATCAAACATTTTCTGCTTTAAAAGTAAATTCTCCGCTTTAAAAACAAATATTATATAAAAAAATAATGTTTTCAAAGAAAATTTGTATTTTCAAAGCACAATTTTTATTTTAAATAAGAGGGATCTTCTATTCTATATAATTACCTATATTATAATTTACGTATTTATAATCACCACCTAGAAAAACTATGCTGAAAAACTTCATTTACTTTGTACACTATAAGATTATAAACATATTAAAATTTAACAAGAAATCAAAAGAATTATATCTAGTATAGACATATTTTTAGAATATTTTGATGCGTGTTATATATTATATATACCAGAATTAAACAAAATCTTATAAAAATGCCTTGTGTAAAATTGTCAATCTCTTAAAGAATGCGAACCTACTGTAATTTATATCTTCTCTCTTAAAGAATTTTGTAATTAAATAAATTTCTCTTTATATAAAACGGAGATATAAGACATAATAAACGCTATGGACGTTAAAATTTTAATATTCCATTGTCTATTTTCCTACAAAGACCTTAAAGTTCGTATTTACCGATTTCTGCAGCTTGGGTTCCACATGATTGGGTTCCTGATTTTTATTCGAAAATTGTTCAGCCATAGCTGAAACTTTATTGTATCCGAGCGCGCTACCTTCCTGAATCTTCTTGCCTATATTCTTCAGAGTATTATCTATATCAGCGTACTTACTGTAGGTGTTCCTTTGATCGTTGCCTCGTTTCTCCATCTTAATCTGCCGAGCTAAAAACTGAATGAAACATATACACATCTGAAAAAGTGCGAGAATGTCAATGTTATTAAGTGTTTTTTTGCCAACCTGCTCGCGACTCCACTTCGGCACTTTTTCTACGCGTTCGTGGCGAACACTGCGACCCATCTTGTTCTCTTCGATTTTTTTTTCAATTTCTTTCACGTTCCAGTCAGTTTTCTCAATTTTACCTACGTACAAATATATTTTATTACTCGATTTGTAAAGTGACGTTTACAATGAAATTAAATGAAGTATTCCTCGAACAAAAAAATAAGTTCATAGTTCTATCAGTTGAACAATCTCATTAAACAAGCATATTAAGCAACAATAGTAAATAATATATATTTTTATTCGTCAAATAAATTTAGTAACGAAAATATTAACACTTTTATTTAAGGCGTAAAATTTAAGTTTTAACAAATTAAGCTGTAAAAAATTAATCATAGTCAATTATTCTCCTCATATACGATTGGTTAATTTCTTACGGCTTAAGACTTAAAGTTTAAGTTTTAGCCCGAATCTACAATAGATTTTTAAGCCTTAAGCCATAAAAAATGGATGAATCATAGTCGATTATTCCTCTGTGCATTGTAGACGTCGCTTAACACATAACAAAGAAAACTTGATTGATATTGGATATATAAATGAAAAATATATACAAACCGATAGCACGTAAAAGATCTTTAGGTTTCTTCTCGGAGGATGTTGTCCCTTTCAGTTTATCTTCAAAATCTTTTATTCTTCCCGAGAATTCTTCGTCTACACTATCTCTTCGGTAACTAATGTGTATTTTAGGTTGTCTGTCCTAGGAATAATTAACAACTTAATAAAAATATCTTATGAGCAAGCGAGAATGTTGTAGAGAATTAGTATGAATATTAACACAAACGATGCAAGCAAAAATTACGGACATCTTACAAAGTACATTTTAAGTATTTATAAATATATGTTATAAATATTTATGTCCCTTGAAAAATACATATAATAATAATAAGTATTCTGAAGAATTAAATAAATAGTTAAATTCAAACGTAATTCTTCAAACTCTCAAATACAATTAATGCAATTCAGATGAATTAATTTCCATTAAATTAAATATAATATATTGTTATTTAAATTTTTTCTTTCTTTAGACGCACGCCAGTTTCGTATAATGTAAGTAAGAGTAAATAGAGTATTCCTTGAACAAAAAAATAAGTTAGAAATTCACAGTTCTGCCAGTTCAACAATCTCTTTAAACAAGCATGTTAATCAACAATGGTAAATAATGTATAAATAATAAATGCAACTCAAACAAATTTAGCAACGAAAATATTAACATTTTTATTTTTCTATTGCAATCGTATCAAGTTATGGCGTTAGAAAATATGTATATATTTTCTCTGTGTATATTTAATATGAATAATACGAATGCAGTAAGAAACAAATAATTTAGTAAAAGAAAATTCATTATTATGTCGAATATCTTTAGAAACGTTATTTCGAACATCAAAGACACATAGACGTTTTTCGTCAGCACATAGAAAAAAAGAACATAATCAAACATTTGCACTCATCACTTAATCTCTAGCTTACTGGATAAAGTATTTTCTGCTCTAAGTCTTTTACTCTATCCTTGAAATCTGGTGCAGTTTGACGATATAAAAAAATTGAGTAATCCTCAAAAGGTTCATCTTTCTCGCGTTTTGCATTGGCTTGCAGCATCTGCATGCTTTTGTAGAACTGTTGGGTTGCCATCTTGCGCAAATACTGCCGCTTCTTCATGCGCTCAGTTTGATGCTTCTCAATCTCATCGAGTCTTTTCTGTCTTTCAGCCTTTATTACGAGTTTACGATTGTCATTAGTCGCGTGATCAATTAACTATGAATGCTAATCTATTTTTTTGAGACAATCCAAGCAACGAAATGTTTCTTTGCAGCAAAGCGAATCAAATTATGCAAGAAAGCATGAAGCAGCGACAGGACGGGATACATGTAAGCACAGTAAGTTCTTTAAAATCGTAAATCTTGTACAATATATTCTCATTTTTAATGGCTTCTTGACTCATTTGAAAAACAGCATTTTTGTAAATCAAATGTAAAATTAAGATAAAAAAATTCATAAAACGGTAAAAAGTTTTAAAAATATATGTATGTTAAGAAAGAATGAAACAAAAGAAAATTAATGGATCTATAAAGTTTCTATTTATTAGACTACTGCTAGCATAATTCTAAATTTTTTATGCATAATCGACTACTTATTGTTAATTTTAGCCATGATTTACATACACATATAAAAATTAAAAGATTGTGTATAATGTTCTGGCATAATCTCCTAAGAGTTTAAAGAAATTTTACACAAAGTTTTATATAATAGCAATTATATTAACAATAGATTATATAAAAGATCTGACAATAATAGTTTGGACTTATTATCTTTTATAGTAGATTACGCGCATTCAGTACGTGTCCGATTCCTCTCGAAGGATGGTAAAGGTAAGTCCAATAAATATGATTAATAATGACATGAATATTCCGCGACACATAACATCTTCAATCTTCTGCCATCGTGACTACGTAAGATATAATTCAGTTATTTTAGCAACTTTCTAAAAGTTGCATACTGCTATATTAGATCTATAAATTTACAAAAAAAAAAAAAATTTAATTTTGTTTATGGATAAATAAATTTTTTTCTCTGGAAAAGGAGGATTTTTGGATTTTTTTCCAAAAATTTGAATACTTTTTGTGAAATTGCCATTAACTTTGGCTGCGTTCAGCAGAGAAAGCAGCTTTGCAACTGTTGCAAAATTCTCAGATATGATTGGTTTTTACGTTTAGATCCAGTGAGGAACTAAGGCAAAGACCTTGAGAACTAAGGCAAGACTAATCATATTAAAGAATTTTACAAAGCTGCTTTTCCTCCTGCTGAAAACGCAGCCTTTGTCTTAGATAAGCACTGGTCATTTTAAACTGTAAATAGATGGATAATTCTTTCTACTTACCATCGTCGCGCCCACTTTCTCGGTACTCCGCCTTTTTCGAGAACGCCGGCTAATAGTATTATCCTTTTTATCCATGTAAGAGTGCACATTTTCATTAGCATGCCGTGAGCGCGAGTGCCGTGTTTTTATAACCTTTTCCTCAGACGTCCATTGTTTCAGTTGCTTCGAATGGGCAGTACATTCTTCCATTTCTGGTTCCTGTTGCAATAAATGGCGCTTAATTTTACAATTATTTTGTACGGAAGATATTCACGTAAGTATTTTCTGAAACTTTTTAGAGAAATTTAACCCGTGCTAATTTAAGTAAGAATCTTTAGAGTTTATTTTATTTCAAAAAGACTAGACATATATCCTCTATTTTTATTTACCAATTTTGGATGTTTGATATATGGAATCTCGCCCCTAAAAACTTCATATATTTGTGTTAAATAAGAAAACATGGCAAGTGTATCAGGAACATCGCATTGAACCATTTCTTCTCCTGTCATTATCTGTAAGCATAATTATTTTTTTCTTATCTAGATAATCTGTAAACATAACAATGTTGCACAGTAAATTTTATGATATAATATTTGTTCAATATCTAAAATAAATAGAACTAACAGTTCAAAAAATAAGCTAATATGCAATTATTGCGATACTTTTTCTCTATTTGATGTTCTGCTTAAGAATTATAAAACATATACAAATGATTTGATTGAAAACACACGCACACATATCCACAAAATTAGACAATACTGAATTATTTTAAAAATATCTTGTACTAAATATTTTTAATAGAAAAATATTTTGTATTAAAAATAAGGAAAAAAATATATCCAAATTAGTAATGCTTTTTAAGTTTTTAGGCTTCCACGGGTATTATCTTCATTTAGCATATTTTTATTCATTGCCAATGTTATGGCAATGGATACAAACACGGTGATAACCCGCAAACCTTCTGGTATCCAAATTAGTGATATTTAAACAAAAAGATAAAAAATATAATATACTTACCGGCGGTATGTTCAATTCTTTTTCTAATATATCAAAGGCGAGTTGATTGTTTTTCACTGTATCTTTCGCATTTAAGCTATAAAAATCTATTAAATCTGGACGGTATCTATGAATAATTGCACAAATAGCTAAACCATCTTTGAAAGAGGCACCTATATCTTCGATGTGAATTTTGTCGTATAATGCAACTTGCTTTTGTAGCCAGCGAAGCAGTGTGTCTGGATGAACTTGAGTGTCAGCTCTCAGATCTACATAAAAGTGTATTTGTTTTTCATTAAAAAATGATTATTTAAAAAATATATTTAAAAAATCAAGTAGTAATTTAAAAGTAACAAAAAAAGTTGAGAATCGCAATTTCGTAAGAGTCCAAAATTTTAATATTCCAAGAATATATATATATATATATATATATGTATATATATATGTGTGTATATATATATGTATATATATATATGTGTGTGTATATATATATATGTATGTGTGTGTGTGTGTGTGTGTGTGTGTGTATCTAGTATTTTTAATAAATTTATAATTTTTAATAACTCACCGCGACGTCTTCGTTTCTTTGGAATATCAATTTCAGATTGTATTGCAGACTGTTTGATACTTTCAGGATCGTCTGTGTCAAGAAGACTGCGCACTTGTATCGGAGTTACAGAATGTATATTTAGATTCGGATACCTTAAAAAAAAAAAGATAAAATAAAGTATATTCAATTATTCTAAAATTATTAGTATTTGGCAACAGACACTTGATACATATCTTTCTTATAATCTAAATAAATAAACTGCTTTATAGTTTTACAGCTTTCTTCAAAACTATCGTAGCACAGCTGACTATTTGGACAGTTACTTTATAGAGGAGACTTAAGTTTCTCCATCTTCTAGATATCTAAAGCCTCACTGATTTATTCATTTATAATTGATTAATCTTACCTGGTGTGAGGATCCAAAGTGTATGCAGCGTAATCTCTATTCAAATTCTCTGGCGTCGTCTGTCCCAACAGCCTGTATATGGACTCACGTTCCGCAATTACTTCTAACGGAGACAACGAAGCTCCCCAACCTTTGATTGTCCAGCCTGCATCCAGAGAGCTCAAAAATCCTCTCGCGCAACCAGAGCCGGTAGGCCAAAATGGCTGCAATCATTTCTCTTTTAGTTTTTCATTGAAGATTAAATTATAAAACAAGAAAATAAAAATCTAATTACAAAAATCAAAGAAACGCACAACATTAAAAGAGCAATAATAAATAAATAATCTATCCACATTCTATTATGTGCATTATTATAGACATTATTGTATTTTTAAAATTTTTTCTTAATATTCTGTGTCTAAAAGAATGGATTTGGATTTTATATAATTTCGAATAATGTGATAAGTAAATATAATACAAGTACATGTCATCTACCTCCAAGAGGCTGTCGCCTACAAGAATCATGAGCAGTCTATGACCATGACGCTCCAATACGCGACTTGCATTTTCGGCCGCGTACATTGAAGTAAAATCGAACATGGCTACGTCCGGTTGGCCATAATGATTCACCGCAAATTCCATATCCATCATTTGATATTCCGTCGAGAATTCCGCTGCTTCTCGCGCGTATAACATCAACGCTTCACGATCCACGTTTTCTTTCGCGAGTAGTTTTGCAGTGTCAGCATGATCCTAGAAATCAATAATAATTCATTTTAATTGCCATTCTGAGAAATAATAGGTATATTCTATAATTACAAAGTTGTATGTTTTATATATATATATATATATATACCTGCAAAATAACTCCTTTGTCGATTAAACTATGTTTCTTGGCAGTCATAACGAAATAATGAGTGTCATCTTTGTAATACACGATATTTTCCAAGTCGATACCAGTTTCTTGATACAATTCTTTAAAGAACTTTTGATTAAAGATAAAGGCGACACCACTGATTTCTTCTACGCGAGCTTCTGCCTCGGTCCGTTTATTTATAAAATTTGCCGTGATTGCAATGGCTAGTTTTCCACGAAATTCCTTGCGTTTAAAACCTTCCAAGGTATTTCTCTTACCATCAGCTCCAATTAGCACATCGAACTCATATTGGGAGACAGGATGGTCAGCTGGAGAAGTCTTTGCTCTCCAACCAATCTCTGACGAAAATATTAAATAGAAAACATTAGTAATAAGTAAATTATAAAAAATAATGAAGAAATTTTAAGACATCCTATCGTCAATTATTACTTACTGCCATCTTCCTGATTATTCGGTGGTTGAATCAGAGAATCAAAGCTTACACTCTCATGGAATTCGATACCAAGAATTAAAGCAACTTTCAGTAAAATACATTGCAATTGCCGAATGCTGATGTGATCTATAGAACCTGCGCAAAACTTTCCAAAAAATTTTTTCGCTCCTAAACCACGTAGATCCTGAATGACGAAAGGCCACAAATGTAAAACATTATTTCTGGACATCCGATCTCTTTTCTCCACCACAACGACTTTCGCTCCCAATAATTGTGCTTCTATGGCTGTGCGTAGACCGCATGGGCCACCACCGATAATCAAAACCTAATGTAAATAACATTAATTAAAAAATTTTTCTTATTGACGCAAAAAATAACTAAAAGGTAAAAATTAATAAATAAACTCTCGTATTACCCTCGTATTCGGGCATACTTTGCCACGATTATAGCACTTGTGATTCGCCCGTTGATCAAATTTCTTCCATAGAGCTTGTGCCTTCCACGATCGCAATTTTGTTTTCAATTTTGGATAAAACTGATTAACGACATTCGGCCGGATTTTTAATAATTCACACAGTTGTCTGTAGTAGCCAAGAATAGATTTCAACGTAGTGGCGTTGCAAAACTGGTCGAAAATCTCATTGGCCAATGCTGTCTCCGGTGAGTTAACCGCTTGCTTTTTGCCAATCTGATCCATCGTCTTGATCCTTTGCTTTTAGTTTCACTCATCAGTTCGTCATTATCTAAAAAAAAAATTTTATTTCCTTATTTTTTATCAGGATTATTTACTTTATTAAAAATTTCAATATAATATGATCATATAATATAGATTCCTAACGTCAGAATTTTTCGATTTTTTGATCTTAACATTAAAACAGAGTTCTGGAATGATAATTAAATTAAACGATATATAAAAACGATAAAAAGTTTGTCTCTATTTACTAAAAATATTTGTATCGTTTTTATTTATATCGTAACTTTATGTATACGTAAAAGTTTGATATTATCTATGAATAAAAAACAAAATAAATAAAGCGGGAAAAAGAAATGTCACAATAAACGCTATATTTACACCGTGCTTTTTAGCGGAAAATTTACCAGCGTAAGCGAATCATTCATCTCATTATTGATTCCATTGAGACGTGATGACTCTCGCTTATTCGCAGCACGTTCTTTTGTGAACAACCATAACACTCTGCACCGAAGGTGCTGATAGTCTACAATGTTCTTCTCCGGTTCGTTGAACTTACGGTCTGATAACTTTGTAGCTCGTCGCATGCATTCGCTCAATATTTCGCCAAGGAAAAATGGAAATATGAAAACTTTCTCATGCATGAATTTCCGGAGGAAGCAAGTTCATAAACAGCTTTTAATTCTAATTCTAGCTATTGTTCTTATTCCAATGATGAAAAGAGAGGGAACAATCCGAACTACGTTTTTGGGTACATTTTGAAATTTATTTCTGTTTGTTAAACACATCTAACTATACAACTATATTAAATTGCTATTCCGAACAACCATTACATATTTTACAAAATATTATTTTTTCATATATAATCAACACTTGCGGCTATGCTATTTTTGACTCATCTGATAATTCTTTTTTTCGTGTTAATTTGGATTTGTACTTAAAAATTTTTGTGACTTTTCATAAATAATCATAATTAATTACAAGTAATTTTACTTTTATGGTGACAACCTTCCCTAAAAGTTAGATTTTTTTTGAATCGCGATTGGATTAATTTAGACCTGCGGTTCTAGTGTTAACGAGAATTATTATAATGACTTTTGGATTAACTAGCTTAAAACGAACAGCTGGAACAAAAAAAATTCGTTTTTGAGCAAAAAATTAGCAAATTAAGAAAATTAAATTTTTTATCTATTGCGAATTTGATTTACGATAGTAGGGGGGGGGGAGTCTAAGTTAATGGAGGTAATATAAGAATAAATAGACATCTCCTTAAATTTTGTTATCTGTTCATTTAAAATTGACATTGAAATTGAAATCAAAATGCGATGCCCTTAATATCGATTTACTTGAGAAAATATTGAATATTCTGTGTGTATAAAAGCATTTAACTGATTTATTATTTTATTTGCCCTAATCTACTTATTATTTTTAAATTTTATTTTTTTATATTTTTATTTCTTTATAAGAAAAAATAATGATTAATGTAGTTATAATTAATCATTGAAAATAAAATGCTTTGTCATATATTATTTTCAACGTGTCATTATCAATAGTCAATTATAAAAATAGTACATGACAAAGTGTTTTTATTAACAATAGTTCATATTGAGCGTGAATCAACTAACTTGGTTGAAGATATTGTTCATTGTGCATTATTATTCTTAAATACATCACTGTATAATATATTAAAAACTGCTGTAACATAATCCGAATATTTGTATCTCAATGTTTTATTATTTAATGCTACATTTCTAATTATAAATAATTCTGGAAGAAAAATGATCTTATAAAAATATAAGAAGATAGAAAAGAATCATCAAAATAACAAATAAATAAATATTTCAGGTAATACATATTTTACTTTTACAAGCCGAATGATTAAAAAAAGTATATTGTTCAGGAAAATCATATGATTTATATGTATATATATATATATATATATATAAACACGTGTGTGTGTGTGTGTGTGTGTGTGTGTGTGTGTGTGTGTGTGTGTGTGTGTGTGTGTGTGTGTGTGTGTGTGTGTGTGTGTGTGTAAAGATAGGGATGACTCACATCTGGCAAGCAACTCTACCTAGAACAAAGTCGCTGTGATATTAAATGTTCTCCGAACAGAATACTTTTGATTTGATACATTTTGGATACTAACCGTTATTGTTATTGTTATTATTGTATTATAATGATTTCAAAAATTTAATGTCTTTTTAATACATTGAGAAAAAAATTTATTAAATTTTGATAAATATTTTCTCGAATAGTCCTAGCAGAATATTTATTTACAATAAATAAATATTTAGATAAATGAAAAAAATGATAATTAAATGAAACTAATGGTTCTTGTATTTAATAAATATGTGTTGACATTTAGTAAATATTCCGCTAGGACTATTAAAAAAAAATATTTATTAAAATTTAATAATTTTTTTTTCAGTGTAACAAATTCTTTGACTGATTTGATGATTTTTTTGTGTCAAAGTAAATTTCATTATTTATCTACAAAAACGTTGAAATTCTTGATTTTTATGCATCCTCGTAGCGCGCTAAGCCATAAGTTAAAATTCTATAAAAATAAAATATCTAAAATTATCTGAAAAACATAGTATACCTTCGATTCCTCAAAGTAATTTGCGAAAAGCTCGGTGTTTTCACTCAATCGCTTGTAACTCGAAAATTATTGTTACCTCGATACATTTTTGCAAAAATTCATTCTATTTATTATTATTATCATTATTGGAGAAACATTCAGGCACATTTCGAGACAATCTATACATAATTTTACATATATGTGTACTGTGATATATTTAATTCGATGACGATACGTAATAGGTATAGCGGAATTTTACTTTATAAATAAGCTTACTCGTGTGTGCCCATACAAGATACTCTCTTGGATGCGTACACAAGTGAGTCTGCAATCTGCATCTACATATATGCACCGTCATGTCATACGTGCTTTAAGAATATAGCAAGAGATATGCGTACTATGTGTACGTACTACGTACTTGTATGAAGAGCTGGCTCTGTCACGGTGCGTTGAGCTGCATGCAGTGCGTACATACAATCGTGTGTCGTATGACGATTGACGATACGACGAAAGAGGAGACTGCGCTCTCGTATCACTCCCGCAGCGTAGCGTTCTTTTGTAGGATCTCTTTACCTTTTTATAGCTCGCATTCACATCGCACAAAACATACACGCCGAGGAAGGAGGATGAGCGACAAAAGAGACGGAAGATTTCGTCGAGGGTGTGACGCTCACTGACTGTGCTGACTGTGCTGACTGTCACTGACGTTCACGCACCACGGAAACATCGGCTCGGCGAAATCCCATCGTCCGCACGCTCATAACGCTACACTGCGCTACACTCGCTACACAATTAAAGCTCTACCTTTACGCACAACGCCTAATCGACCTATTTTGAGTGGATCGTGAATATAATATCGCGATGCAACTCATCACTGCTCACTACAATTGACAACAGTGACAATCGTAACAGCCACTGACGGCGTGACGACGACTGATCATGGTGGAAGAGATAACATGATGTGTGCCATGGTGGAAGGGATAACATGAGGTTTATTCGCGTCGTATGCTCCAATATGTTCCAATGTGCTTGCTCCTGCTATAGCTCCTACTCACTTCAACGAGAGCGTTAGCGTGAGTAAATGCTATGATAGGAGTATTTTAGAGCATGTTAGAGCACGCGAACAAACCTATATGTGTGCAGTTGAACAGTGGGTGTTTACGTGAAGTAATCAGATTTCTAAATCGGATTGAACAGCGGTACTCAATCTGATGACTCTAAACATCCCTAGACCAATCCGGATTATAATCCGTGTTGTCTATGAAATTCGGATTTCGGACTACTATCGTCACGCGTGTTTCTCTTTTGAAAGGTTAAGTTTATAAATATTTCAGAAATTTTAAAATATTTTTGTAGCATTTGTTCGACTCTTCTCTATGTACTGTTGCTGTGACTTTGGTAAATCTACTCGCAGAAGGTCGACTAATCAAAACACAAAACTGTATTTTACTCTGTGTTATTTCTTTACGAAATAATATACTTTTGATAATATTATTTGTCTAATTTTAGAATAAATAGAATACAAAGAGTCCATAAATGAATGAAATGGATTTAATTGGATAAAATCAATAGGATATATGTTATAAGATTTTATTGTAAATTATAATATTATTATCGTTACTAAATATTTATTATGTACATACAATAATAATTTTAATTATTATTTACTTTGTCACAGCATCTTAAAATCCTTTGGTTTTGATATAACTGAATATCTGAATCATTGTAATGCGAGATCTACAGTAGGAGTAAAAAAAATATTATAAATATAAATTATAACACAAAATTTAAAAAATACAAATATAAGTATTATATAAAAAAACGTATGTATACTTTGTATATGTATATTAATTACATGTATATCTAACGTTTTTTAGACTTTCACAGGCGTCTTCAAAGCATCAGAAAAAGTTTGCATTCATATTCAGCGACAAACGAATCACGTGATTTCATATGTCGCTAACCTCGAATGTCGCTCATATAAATAGATTAGCAGCGATAAATTTTTTACGGTAATTATATTAATTGTATCGTGCTATAAAGTTTAAAATGTCATATCAAAAACGATATTACGATTGAACCTGTCAAGTTGATACGATTGTGCACAACAAAAATATTGCAAAACTATGGCAAAATAGACTAATAGCATCTGTATGCATTAATGAATGTATTTTTTAAAAAATATATAAAAAAAGAGATTTTGGGTTGATTCTTTACTTGAAAGACGAAAAATTATTATTAAAAAATTATCAACGAATAATCGGTTATATGCTTCCATACACCCATGAATCGAAATGCTCTTTTCGACTATCATCATTTTATATATGCCAAGTATATGTATAACAGCCATTTGAAAATTTCGTGAAATTATCGTA
>NW_017304417.1:883800-893238 GCF_001594115.1 Trachymyrmex septentrionalis | reverse complement strand
AAATAATAACGAATAATACAATAATTAAATAATAATAATAATAAATAATAATAATAATTTAATGATACAATAATTAAATTGGCATAATATATTGAGCGATCTTAAAGAAAAGTCTGTATAAATAAAATAGGAAATAAAAATAAAAATAATCAGAGTTAAATGAGGTAAAATCACATACAACAAATTTTTTATTGATAAGAAATTTGTATTTATTTATTTATTGTGATAAGATTATTAGAATACAAGCATCACCATGAAATTTAATAAAAATATACTCATTTGATACGTTTTCACTCAAAATGAAAGAATCTGGCAGAAAAATGATGGTATGCTTCATGAAGTAAATTATTTAAATGTAGAATTAGGCTATGTATTTGAAAATATTATCCGAGTGCTCTCATGTGTATTACTTGTATTTAACACTGGATAATATTAAAATAATACGCGGGGCCACTCGGGTGACGTTTCATTACGCAGCTCTAATAACTATTCAGGCAAAGAAAATTTGTTTTCCTGAATAAACGCTTAAGGCAGATTGTTTCATTTTTCTACTACATTCTCTTATTTCGAATAAAAACGTATTGAATGAGTATATTTTTATCAAGTTTTACGATGATATCCATATTCTAAAGCGACATTCCAAAATGTCCTCTTCGAAGAAACTTTAACTCGAAATACTGCAGTATACGTTACATGCCCTATATATTTTGTATATAATTTTTCTCGGAAAGGATGTTTCGAAATATAGCTTAAGTAAATACCTTTATTATTATTTACATCCTGCTGTTCCATATTTAAATCTTTGCGTAAGAGCGATGTCGCTAAAAATTGGATTAATCTAGAGTCCCTATAAGAGAGTCATGTCAATCTTGTCAAAATTTTCATTGGCTTAAAGTAAAATGGCAGAACCAATCATCGATGCTATTATATCTCCACTTTGAGTATCGTGAACGCGGTGATTTAGATTTTAGAAATTGTAAGAGTAGAATTTACGTTAAATTATATAATATTGACAAGTAGAATTAATGTTAAAATACAAAATATTGATAGAAGTAGATCTGTTTTCTATAACTGAACTAGTTTTATACTTTCGGAACTGAAATAGTGATGATATGAAACAATAATAAAATAACTTTCATTTTACAATACTTTTATTTTACAATAAAAAAATGTCTTGCCATACCGAACGTTTTTCCGAAATTTATCTCCCACTCATTGGAAATAGTTTCTCTCCCCACTCTTAATAATTCTTTTTCCTTGTTTCTGTTTCCTTTCCTTTCCTCTCATAATATAAATAGACTCCAGTTTGGACGGTTTTTGTTATTGTCACAAGTAATTTTTATTATCTTACAAAAATTTTTTTTACATATTTCGGGTTGTACTGAAGAGCTTTTATGCCATAAGATACGTGGTAAGTTGATTTTTCACAACTTCAAATTAATTTTTTTTTTGCGAA
The DNA here is from genome assembly GCF_001594115.1 of Trachymyrmex septentrionalis. NCBI lineage: Eukaryota > Metazoa > Arthropoda > Insecta > Hymenoptera > Formicidae > Trachymyrmex > Trachymyrmex septentrionalis. The sequence continues at coordinate 891,782 of NW_017304417.1, read as the reverse complement.
CTTTTATAGTAATGATTATGTTTAAAAATAAAGGAAAGATTTTTTGTTTTATAATAGAAATTCCGTATCTTTACACGAAGGTTCTCATCGTTTCTTAAGAAAAAAATATAAATAGCAATAGATTGTTTATTAGAAAATTGTAATAGCTTTCTTGACTTTTTTTTCATCATGACTGTTTTTTAAATCATAAGCAAGAAGAAATTATTTTAACTTTTAAGTGCGATCATTGTGATTGTAATGGCAGGTACCTTTTGCCTATCAATTTCTTTATGTAATTTTTAAGTTAACATCCGATCTGCGTTTTAGTTTGTAAGACTTTCAATTTTGTCATCTTTTTATGTACTGATGATGGTCAAATCTTGACCAAAACGTTTACTTATTTATTTGGAATTTTAAATACATAACTTGTTTACATCTATTGTTGTGGCTATATGCTATTTATTATTTATCTTTTGTAATTGTTTTAGCCACTTTCAAATAATTTTAATTATGCAAATTCCTTCCTATTGATTAAATACTATATGAAAATTGTAATTGAATAATTATGTATTATTACGAAAAAATAATATATTGCATGAAAACTGTAATTAAATTGTAAAGTTGTAATTTAGTAATATATGTACACAAATGCATACTTTATTACGAGAATACTTTAATATGACAGTTTATACAATATAGCATCTCCGAAAAAATTTTATTTAATTTTTTAGTAAAACTTAATTTTATTAATCATATTTTATGGGAAGAAGATCCAATCTAACCTGCAATTTTAATTTATTAAAGGCAGCCATATTCCTGGTTGGAAACTGACGCATGCGCACTAAAAATTGGAGACTCATAAAAAGTTCAGTGTCCATACATGTAGTGCATTGCACGAATGTCTGGGCTTCGATTTTAGAAGCCTATGTTTCGTTCTTAGTTATTTTTACGTTCACGACTGATACGACTGGATGTTGCATCAGCGATCATGAATATATCGTAGTTTAGTAAATTGTGTTTTGACAGCCGATCGATGTAACTTGTTTTGATCAGTGAAATTTCTGAAAGATTCCAAAACTTGATTGAAAGAAGTCGGAGATCGAAGCCTTTAATATATCAGATAAGTGTAGTTTTGAAGAAGTATAATTGCTTTTATCCTTGCTAATAAGAAAATATACTTTGTGGTTCGTTTTTCTTATACAGGTAATAAAATATAAGAAACGATAATTAACAACACAGTGTTTGTGATGAGAAGTAGTTTATTGGAGACATGCACAGAAAAATAATCCCAGATGTCTAATCATAAGGTATTTCAGAGCACCATGTTAAGAATGAGATTAGTAGAATTAAATTGATGCTTAGGGGAGTAAATCATAAGTCGACTTAGGTTTTTCTTATTGCTGAATAAAGATTTATATAATTTATACATATTGTCACATGTTTCAGAACAGACATTGGAGATACAAGTTACCATAAAAATATTAAAAACATAAAATGTTTATATTTTTGTTCCAATTGCCTGACAATGTCAATACCTTAATCGCGAAAGTAGAAACAGCAGTATGTCGACATTTTGGAAACAGTCATGCTTCCCAGTATGCAAGCGAGATTTTCAGCAGACCAACATCCGACCATTACGTTCGTACAGGACAACAGTGCTGTTCACAATGTCCACGTGACACGAAATTGGTTCAATGATCCCGAGGAAAAAATAGATTGGCTTTGCAAGTCTCCTGACTTAAACTTCATTGAAAATTTATGGGGAATTATGGTCAGGGAATGGAGATCCGGACAGCAGAACTCGAGATGCATTAATTCAGCATGTAAACAACGTATGGAACAGGCTTCATGATCGACCTGAAATATACCAGTACCTAGCTCAGTCAATGAGGATCAGATTACAATGGGTGATTGACAACAATAGCTATTAATTACTAATTGTTATATATGTTATATATATTAAATATATAATGTGTTATGTGTTATATGTATTATGTTTATTTATGTAAATAAAAATATTATGTGTTATATTATATTTATTATATATCATGTTATATTATATAAAATTGATTAATATTTTAAATATATCTGTTCAGCGACTTGTATCTCCAATGTCTGTTCTGAAACATGTAATAATATGTATAAATTATAAAAATCTTTATTCAGCAATAAGAAAAACTTACGTCGACTTATGATTTATTCCCCTAAGGATCAATTTTATTCAAGAAGGCATCAATTTAATTCCAAAATTTACTGCTAGTGCTAAAAATGTATAAAGATAGTTCTATATTAAGATGCATTTATGCGAGCTGCTCAAATTGACCGTTTCAGCGACAAATAAGATCACATGATGACTTTTATCGCAAAACTATTATAATTTTATACATAAAAAAAGCAAGAAGCATTAAATTTGACATTTGAGCGACAGATTCGATATATTGTTTGTATTTTCCATGTGTCATTTGCAATATTAATACGCTGAATTAAACAGTTATTAGATTATTCTGATTGCATTGAATTTTTTATCTGAATCAATAAATAACAAATCAAAGGACTCTTTTTATACAAACCAAATAATAATAAGTAACGGGCAAAGTAAGAGTCAACACGTTTCTTTGAAATTAACAAAAGAATATATTTCAATTAACAAAGGTAAAATTACATAACGTTACAAGTTTCGGCTACCGGATTGAGACCTCTTCAGACATTAACATAACGAAAAAATCGCAGAACAAAATCAATTATCGCAAATGATCGCATATTCATAACATTCACAGTTCGGGTGAGTCTTGATGTAGAATTTGACATTATTTCCATAAATTATTTACTGTTGACTCTTACTTTGCCCGTTACTTATTATTTGGTTTGAATCAATAAAGAAAAAGAATAAATTAGGTTATGTATATTGCAGTCAACGGTGGTCAACATGGACGACACGGGTATCAGCACTGTCAATATAGCGTTTAAGCGGTTGACGTTTGTAGTTAAAACTGTTCAAACTACAAAACTTCAGCCGCTGGATAACGAACAATAAATCTGTCGCTCTAATTGTTTATTTTAGCAGCACGTGAAAATGTACAACAGGTCACAGAAAAGTTGCAATACCTTTTTTTCGATAATTTTCGGAATGTAGTTTGCTTACCGAGCGATTGGTTCTTATTTATAAATCCACAAATAAGAACCAATCGCTCGTAAGTAGATTACTCTATTATCCGAAATCCATTGAAAAAAAAATGTTGCAACTTTTGTGTAACCGGCTGTACCTTTAGTCGCATCGCAAGCGTTGCGGTCCAATAAACATCAAGCTAGTTCGACTCTGATTGTAACGTTTGCGACACGTTTGCGATGCTGTGATACGATTAATGTAGAACCAGCCTAATATACGTAAAGCCGGTTCTACATTAGTTGCAAGCTAATCGCAAATTTATTGTGACAGCCAATATGAAGCATTGATTTCAAAATGCACGCTTCAGATTGGCTGTCGCAACAAACTTGCAATCGGCTTGCAACTAATGTAGAATCGGCTTAACGTAAACTATAGATTTTCAGCGCTGGTAGTAAATTTTAAAGCACAGCTACAATGTAACATTGAGGTGCATTCCAAAACTTGACTTTGTCAACTCCAACTATCTTTTATCTTTATTCAACATTCGGTGACCAACAAGAAGTCTGTTGGTGCGTTGCTTTCACTTTTTGTCATTCCACATTTTCGCTTTTTCTCTTTTCAAAGCCAAATATATATCTATTTCATTTTAAGTGTAAAAATATTTAGAGATTTCATGTAACGCAAACAGGACCAAAGAATAAAATGATACTCAAGTTGACAGAGTTGAATTTTGGAACTTGGGTGTGTTTCGTTTCACGCATGATGGGTGCAATCGTTTATGCAGTGGATAGCGCATCCTTTGCTTTCTGCTGGTCACATGATCTAAATTTACCGAATGGATCTCTGCATGAATAGCTGTTCATATACCGTATTGAATTGTATCTTCCAATAGAAAATTTGGAAAAGTTGAGCCGATTGAAAATTAAGGCCCAGAGGCCATATTCTAGAACAAATATCGCATATAGAAATAGCAATATATAATAGCCACATATAATCAATCAATCACAATCGAGAAATTGTCATTTTCGTATGCAAAAATTATATATATGTGCTAAAAAATAGGACACGAATTTCACAACTCATGATTAACTCTTAGCTGAGATTCAACTTATTTCAACTTATTTCATCTCTTTCTAATGCTAGAATTGAAAAGAGATGAAAAATAAGTTGAACCTCGGTTAAGAATTAACTGTGAGTTGTAAAATTAGGCCTAAATAAAATCCGAAAATATTACATAAACCCCAAAATATTATAAAATTTATTTATAAAAAATTTATAATTCTTATATATGTGTCGATATTTTCAATCTACATTCAAAAGGTGTGATTTTTAGGTTAATTTAAATACAAATTAGCAAATTTCACACCTTTTTTATTATATATCTGTGAAAAATGTACAAATACTCATCAGAGCCTACATCAGCTATTCGGATGCAGCGAAAATTCTTCTTTATTTTCGTATGAATGTAACAAAACGAATAAAACGAATATACGTTTCGACTTTTTAATTCGGATCCTTATCAATATAACATATAAATCAAAATTACATAAATAACGCAAATTCCAAGTTGATGACAATTTAGTCCCGACAATTTAGTTCGTTCTTTTTTATCCAAATGCCAAATTAGCTATGTAATGAATGATTATCAGAAATAGTTTAACTTATACAATAATATTATAAAAACTTATATAAAGTAAAACCGAAGTCATATACATTGCGTCACTAAGTAGAATCACATCGCTCATCAGATTGTCAGATTTGCTGTGTAGTCATTCAAAAGAATCACGAAAACGAAAAGTTAGAAAATTATTAAAATCATTTGTCTTCTAATCTTGTTGCGCCTTTTGTATATGGTTTCCGAAAATACAAAGTAGATTATCTACTTGGTATCATAGTTTCTTCAGTGGGGAGCCCTCTCTATAATCTAGCCTCCTTTTTAAATGACATATTACACGACAGTATACCAGTAGCAAACACTTTTATCAAGAACAGTTTTCATTTGACTAAACACATTTCTAATTTGACAATCTCTGACAACAAAGTTCTTTTATCTCTTAACGTGGTTTCGTTGTTCACAAATGTACCTATTGACTTGGTTTTTGAAGGCATAGAGAGGAGATGGTATCTCATTGAAAGAAAAACGAACATTTCCACAAAAGGAAATTTTTTAAAGCGTTGGAATTAGTTTTTAATTCAACAATTTTTTGTTTCAATGACAAATTTTATAAATAGACTTTTGGTGTTCCGATGGATTCACCCATTGTGTCGGATATTGTTATGTAAGATCTTAAAATTAAAGCACTACAGAGATTTCCAATTACATCATTCTTTTATGTGAGGTATGTTGATGATATTGCGTTAGCATATGATACATTGATACTCTGATTAACACGTTTAATTCATTCCATTCCAGATTGAAATTTACAACTGAAATAGGTGAGGGCAAATTAGCTTAATTAAAATAGGAAATTTTCTTATTCAAAGTTAGTACCACAAACCTACTTTTTCTGATTGTTATCTAAATTATTTTTCTAAACATCCTTTATGCCAAAAAGGAACAATCGTCGGTTTAATTGATAGAGTTCTTTCTCCTATCCTATATACCATCAAAAGAATTTTAAATTAATTATTAAAATCTTATGCAATGGATATCCACTGAAACTGATATTCTCTGAAATTAAAAATAAGTTGTCAAAAAAATTTAAACAATGGAACGGCCAGGGTAAGCCTACAGATAAGACAATGATAAAATAAATCATAAGTTTTTTACAATCCTCTTTATACCACATTTATCAGAAAAAAAAAATTTGTAAAAAAGACTGCGTAATACACATGGTATTAGGTGTAGTAAAAAGTCATCACGTTTTTTTAGCTCAAAGTTGTATATACAATATCTTCGTCAATAATGAATGAAATTCAAATTTAAAAAAAGGGTTTTAAAGCTTGAAATCTCTACTTTTAAAAGCTTATCACATTTTTTAAGTTTATATGAGTTTGATAATTTTTACATACCAAAAACTACGAGCTGAAAAAGACGAAAAATTTTCTTCTCACTTTGTGGATTTGTAACGTGTCCAAAACGAATTTGAGAAAATTTTCGATTACCTATCGTGAAAGCTTGATACTTTCCCTACAAAATCGTTTTTTTTAAATATTCCTACGACTTTTGATTACTGAGTTATCGCGGATTAAATAAAAGAATTATTTTGACTTTAATTGCTCATAACTCCATTAAAAATTGTCGTATCGTATAATTTAAAAAAGAGATTTTTAAAGCTGAAACTTTACTCTATTAAGATATATTTATATTGTTGGTAAGAAAGTAATTGCGGTTTTTACTGATAGATGTCTTTTAAAAATACGCGATGACTTTTTACTACACCTAATATATAAAGGAATTAATAATCTTAGAGGGTTCATCAGACGTCATAAAGATGTTCGTCCCAAGCTATCTCAACGTCATCTCGACGTCATAGACGTCGTAGATAATATTAATTGTCAAGATTGTGAAGCATCATATGTGGGCCAAACAGGTACCAAACAGGTGTTTGAAGACATGCATAAATGAACATAGAAATCACATAAATTGGAACACTACACAGCATTCCGTAATAACAGAACACAGAATTAGTTATTAATTTGATTGGGAAAATGTCAAGATATTAGACGAAGAAAAGGAATTTTATAAAAGACTGATTTTCTTTTGAATGACTACACAACAAATCTGACTATTTGATGAGCGACGTGATTCTACTTAGTGACGCAATATATGACTTCGATTTTATTTTATGCAAGTTTTTATAATATTATCGTATAAGTTAAACTATTTCTGATAATCATTGGGCTATTCATTACATAGCTAATTTGGATAAAGAAGAACGAACTAAATTGTCGGGAATCATCAACTTGGAATTTGCGTTATTTATGTAACTTTGATTTATATGTTATATTGATAAGGACCCGAATTGAAGGATCAAAACGTATATTTTATTCGTTTTGTTACAATACATTCACAAAATAAAAAAAAATTTTCAGTGCATCCGAACAGCTGATGTAGGCTCTGATGGGTTTTTTTACATTTTTCACTGATATATTCTTTCGAGCCTCATTTTATATTTTTGTTTATTATATATCTTATGTTGCATTATTTTTGCTTTAGTAGGATCGATTTCGACAAGTTGTTCTTAACCTTTTTTATTTTTTAATATTTTAATAAAATTCATTTTTAATAATACAATCGGCTATTATAATTGACGGTTTTATAAACAGCAAGATCCAACCTGCAAAGGCAATTACAGCGCAATTTGTCGTTCATTTACGTAGTATTGCAAGCAGAGCAGGACCTCCAAGCTGCGCAGATGGTACATATCCCTGCGTAAATGGCAAATTACGTTGCAGTCGCCTTCACAGATAAAATAAACGGACGATATCTGCGGCAGAAATTACATAAACGGATGCACTTATCATTTTGGCATTAGCGCATTTTCTGCTTTCTTAGGTGCATTCGTCAATGTAAATCTGAGATGCAAGTTTCCTGATGGCAAGATTGATCATGTGGCCTTCGAGCGATCCAAATGTCAAGAATTAATTTTGAACGATACAGAACTCTAAATTGTCCTTTAAGGTTAGATTATAAAATGAAATTGTTTATTTTTATAAAATAAATAAAAAATATACTAATTAAAAATTTCTTTTGCTTTACTAAAAACTGATAATAGTCCTATACGAGTAAAAATAAATTGTTACACATGAATGCAGCAGACTCATACGCAAAGAATTCTTAAAAGAAAATACTACATTGTAAAATAAATTTCAGCAATTTGAAATTTATAAATTATATCACTTAAGTTATATTCGTTAGAGTCTTTAATATATTAATACAGTTTGATTTCATTCT